>NW_027671399.1:0-232510 GCF_964165515.1 Mesoplodon bidens
TGTGCGCTGACACTGACCCGTGCGTCCGCACGTGCCCTGAAACCAGCACGCGTCCATACACCCACCTGTGCCCTAAACCTTGCCGTTCCCTAACTCGAACCCTAGCCCAGAACTGAAACCCACCGGCAGCCCTAAAAGTTACCCTCCGCCGTGCCCAAATACTTATCAGTAGGCTGACACTGACCCGTGCGTCCGCACGTTCCCTGACCCCGGCACGTGTCCGTACACTCAACTGTTCCCTAAACCTTGCTCTTCACTAACCCGAACCCTAACCCGTAACGGAAAGCCACCGGCAGCCCTACACCATACCCTCCGCCGTGCCCTATTCCTAATCCGTACCTCGACACTGACCCGAGTGTCCGCACGTGCCGTTACACCAGCATGTGTCCATACCATCACCTATGCCCTAAACCTTTCCATTCCCTAACCCGAACCCTAGACCGGAATGGAAACCCACCGGCAGCCCTAAAGCTTAACCTCCGCCGTGCCCTAATCCTAATCTGTACGCCGACACTGACCCATGCGTCCGCAAGTGCCCTGACCCCAGCACGTATCCGTACCCTCACCTATGCCCTAAACCTTGCCGTTCCCTAACCCTAACCCTAGCCTGGAACCAAAAACCACCGGCAGCCCTACAATTTACCCTCTGCCGTGCCATAATCCTAATCCGTATGCCGACACTGACCGGTGCGTCCGCACGTGCCCTGAATCCAGCACGTGTCCGTACCCTCACCTCTGCCCTAAACCTTGCCGTTCCCTAACCCTAGCCCAGAACCGAAAACCATGGTCAGCCCTACACCTTACTCTTCGCCGTGCCCTAATCCTAATGCAAATTCCGACACTGACAGGTTCGTCCGCACGTGCCCTGACACCAGCACGTTTCCGTACCGTCACCTGTGCCCTAAACATTGCCGTACACTAACTCGAACCTTAGCCCAGAAAGGAATCCCACGGGCAGCCCTACACCTTAACCTCTGCCGTGCCCAAATCGTAATCCATATGCGGACACTGACCCATGCGCCTGCACGTGCCCTGACCCAAGCACATGTCCATACCCTCACCTGTGCCCTAATCCTTGCCGTTCCCTAACCCGAACCCTAGCCATGAACGGAAACCCACCAGCAGCCCTAAACCTTACCCTCCACTGTGCCCTAAACCTAATCCATACGCGAACACTGAGCCGTGCGTCCGCACGTACCCTGACCCCAGCACGTGTCCGTACACTCACCTGTGCCCTAAACTTTGCCGTTCCATAACCCGAACCCTACCCCGGAACGGAAAACCACCTGCAGCCTTAAACCTTACCCTACGCCGTGCCCTAATACTAATCCATACGCTGACACTGAACCGTGCATCCACACGTGCCCTGACGCCGGCACGTTTCCGAACCATCACTGGTGCCCTAAACCTTGTCGTTCCCTAACCCGAACCCTAGCCCGGAACGGAAACCCACCGGCAGCCCTACACCTTACGATCCGGCGTGCCCTAATCCTAATCCATACCCAGACACTGACACATGCGTCCGCACGTGCCCTGACCCCAGCACATATCCGTACCCTCACCTGTGCCATAAACCTTTCCATTCCCTAACACGATCCCTAGCCTGGAATGGAAACCCACCGGCAGCCCTACACCTGAACCTCCGCCGTGCCCTAATCCTAATCCGTACGCCGACACTGACCCGTGCGTCCGCACGTGCACGGACCCCAGCACGTATCCGTACCCTCACCTCTGCCCTAAACCTTGCCATTCCCTAACCCTAACCCTAGCCTGGAACCAAAAACCCACTGTAGACCTACACCTTACCCTCCACCTTGACCTAAACGTAATCCATACGCTGACACTTACCCATGCGTACGCACGTGCCTCGACACCAGCACATGTCCGTACCCTCACCTCTGCCCTAAACCTTTTCGTTCCCTAACCCAAACCCTAGCCCGGAACAGAAACCCACCGGCAGCCCTACAATTTACCCTCCGCCGTGCCCTAATCCTAATCCATACGCCCACACTGTCCCATGCGTCCGCAAGTGCCCTAACCCAAGCATGTGTCCATACCCTCACCTGTGACCTAAACCTTGCCATTCCGTAACCAGAACCCTAGCCTGGAACGGAAACCCACCGGCAGCCCTACACCTTACCCTCCGCTATGCCCTAATCCTAATCCATATGCCGACACTGACCCGTGCGTCCGCACGTGCCCGGACACCAGCACGTGTCCGTACTCTCACCTGTGCCCTAATCCTTGCCGTTCCCTAACCCGAACCCTAGCCCGGAACAGAAACTCACCGGCAGCCCTACAAGTTACCCTCCGCCGTGCCCTAATCCTAATCCGAACACTGACATTGAACCGTGCGTCCGCATGTGCCCTGACCCCTGCACGTGTCCGTACCCTCACCTGTGCCCTAAACCTTGCCGTTCCCTAACCCGAAACCTAGCCCGGAACGGAAACCCACGGGCAGCCCTACACCATACCCTCCGCCGTGCCCTAATCGTAATCCGTACTCTGACACTGATCCGTGCGTGCACACGTGTGCTGACGCCAGCACAGGTCCGAACCCTCACCTGTGCCCTAAACCTTGCCGTTCCCTAACCCGAACCCTAGGCCGGAATGGAAAGCCACTGGCAGCCCTACACCTTACCCTAAACCGTGCACTAATCCTAATCTGTGCGCTGACACTGACCCGTGCGTCCGCACGTGCCCTGAAACCAGCACGCGTCCATACACCCACCTGTGCCCTAAACCTTGCCGTTCCCTAACTCGAACCCTAGCCCAGAACTGAAACCCACCGGAAGCCCTAAAAGTTACCCTCCGCCGTGCCCAAATACTTATCAGTAGGCTGACACTGACCCGTGCGTCCGCACGTTCCCTGACCCCGGCACGTGTCCGTACACTCAACTGTTCCCTAAACCTTGCTCTTCACTAACCCGAACCCTAACCCGTAACGGAAAGCCACCGGCAGCCCTACACCATACCCTCCGCCGTGCCCTATTCCTAATCCGTACCTCGACACTGACCCGAGTGTCCGCACGTGCCCTTACACCAGCATGTGTCCATACCATCACCTATGCCCTAAAACTTTCCATTCCCTAACCCGAACCCTAGACCGGAATGGAAACCCACCGGCAGCCCTAAAGCTTAACCTCCGCCGTGCCCTAATCCTAATCTGTACACCGACACTGACCCGTGCATCCGCAAGTGCCCTGACCCCAGCACGTATCCGTACCCTCACCTGTGCCCTAAACCTTGCCGTTCCCTAACCCTAACCCTAGCCTGGAACCAAAAACCACCGGCAGCCCTACAATTTACCCTCCGCCGTGCCATAATCCTAATCCGTATGCCGACACTGACCAGTGCGTCCGCACGTGCCCTGAATCCAGCACGTGTCCGTACCCTCAACTCTGCCCTAAACCTTGCCGTTCCCTAACCCTTGCCCAGAACCGAAAACCATCGTCAGCCCTACACCTTACCATTCGCCGTGCCCTAATCCTAATGCAAACGCCGACACTGACAGGTGCGTCCGCACGTGCCCTGACACCAGCACGTTTCCAAACCGTCACCTGTGCCCTAAACATTGCCGTACCCTAACCCGAACCTTAGCCCAGAACGGGAAACCACGGGCAGCCCTACACCTTAACCTCTGCCGCGCCCAAATCGTAATCCATACGCGGACACTGACCCATGCGCCTGCAAGTGCCCTGACCCAAGCACATATCCATACCCTCACCTGTGCCCTAGTCCTTGCCGTTCCCTAACCCGAACCCTAGCCATGAATGGAAACCCACCAGCAGCCCCAAACCTTACCCTCCACTGTGCCCTAAACCTAATCCATACGCGAACACTGACCCATGCGTCCGCACGTACCCTGACCCCAGCACGTGTCCGTACACTCACCTGTGCCCTAAACTTTGCCGTTCCATAACCCGAACCCTAGCCCGGAACGGAAAACCACCTGCAGCCTTAAACCTTACCCTACGCCGTGCCCTAACACTAATCCATACGCTGACACTGAAACATGCGTCCGCACGTGCCCTGACGCCGGCACGTTTCCGAACCCTCACTGGTGCCGTAAACCTTGTCGTTCCTTAACCCGAACCCTAGCCCGAAACGGAACCGACCGGCAGCCCTAAAGCTTACGATCCGGCGTGCCCTAATCCTAATCCATACGCAGACACTGACACATGCGTCCGTACGTGCCATGACCGCAGCACATATCCGTACCCTCACCTGTGCCATAAACCTTGCCATTCCCTAACATGAACCCTAGACCGGAATGGAAACCCACTGGCAGCCCTACACCTGAAACTCCGCCGTGCCCTAATCCTAATCCGTACGCCGACACTGACCCGTGCGTCCGCACGTGCACGGACCCCAGCACGTATCCGTACCCTCACCTCTGCCCTAAACCTTGCCATTCCCTAACCCTAACCCTAGCCTGGAACCAAAAACCCACTGTAGACCTACACCTTACCCTCCACCGTGACCTAAACGTAATCCATACGCTGACACTTACCCATGCGTACGCACGTGCCCTGACACCAGCACGTGTCCGTACCCTCACCTCTGCCCTAAACCTTGTCGTTCCCTAACCCGAACCGTAGCCAGGAACAGAAACCCACCGGCAGCCCTACAATTTACCCTCCGCCGTGCCCTAATCCTAATCCATACGCCCACACTGTCCCATGCGTCCGCAAGTGCCCTGACCCAAGCATGTGTCCATACCCTCACCTGTGCCCTAAAACTTGCCATTCCCTAACCAGAACCCTAGCCTGGAACGGAAACCCACAGGCAGCCCTACACCTTACCCTCCGGTATGCCCTAATCCTAATCCATACGCCGACACTGACCCGTGCGTCCGCACGTGCACGGACCCCAGCACGTATCCGTACCCTCACCTCTGCCCTAAACCTTGCCATTCCCTAACCCTAACCCTAGCCTGGAACCAAAAACCCACTATAGACCTACACCTTACCCTCCACCTTGACCTAAACGTAATCCATACGCTGACACTTACCCATGCGTACGCACGTGCCTCGACACCAGCACATGTCCGTACCCTCACCTCTGCCCTAAAACTTTTCGTTCCCTAACCCAAACCCTAGCCCGGAACAGAAACCCACCGGCAGCCCTACAATTTACCCTCCGCCGTGCCCTAATCCTAATCCATACGCCCACACTGTCCCATGCGTCCGCAAGTGCCCTAACCCAAGCATGTGTCCATACCCTCACCTGTGACCTAAACCTTGCCATTCCGTAACCAGAACCCTAGCCTGGAACGGAAACCCACCGGCAGCCCTACACCTTACCCTCCGCTATGCCCTAATCCTAATCCATATGCCGACACTGACCCGTGCGTCCGCACGTGCCCGGACACCAGCACGTGTCCGTACTCTCACCTGTGCCCTAATCCTTGCCGTTCCCTAACCCGAACCCTAGCCCGGAACAGAAACTCACCGGCAGCCCTACAAGTTACCCTCCGCCGTGCCCTAATCCTAATCCGAACACTGACATTGAACCGTGCGTCCGCATGTGCCCTGACCCCTGCACGTGTCCGTACCCTCACCTGTGCCCTAAACCTTGCCGTTCCCTAACCCGAACCCTAGCCCGGAACGGAAACCCACGGGCAGCCCTACACCATACCCTCCGCCGTGCCCTAATCGTAATCCGTACTCTGACACTGATCCGTGCGTGCACACGTGTGCTGACGCCAGCACAGGTCCGAACCCTCACCTGTGCCCTAAACCTTGCCGTTCCCTAACCCGAACCCTAGGCCGGAATGGAAAGCCACTGGCAGCCCTACACCTTACCCTAAACCGTGCACTAATCCTAATCTGTGCGCTGACACTGACCCGTGCGTCCGCACGTGCCCTGAAACCAGCACGCGTCCATACACCCACCTGTGCCCTAAACCTTGCCGTTCCCTAACTCGAACCCTAGCCCAGAACTGAAACCCACCGGCAGCCCTAAAAGTTACCCTCCGCCGTGCCCAAATACTTATCAGTAGGCTGATACTGACCCGTGCGTCCGCACATTCCCTGACCCCGGCACGTGTCCGTACACTCAACTGTTCCCTAAACCTTGCTCTTCACTAACCCGAACCCTAACCCGTAACGGAAAGCCACCGGCAGCCCTACACCATACCCTCCGCCGTGCCCTATTCCTAATCCGTACCTCGACACTGACCCGAGTGTCCGCACGTGCCCTTACACCAGCATGTGTCCATACCATCACCTATGCCCTAAACCTTTCCATTCCCTAACCCGAACCCTAGACCGGAATGGAAACCCACCGGCAGCCCTAAAGCTTAACCTCCACCGTGCCCTAATCCTAATCTGTACGCCGACACTGACCCGTGCATCCGCAAGTGCCCTGACCCCAGCACGTATCCGTACCCTCACCTGTGCCCTAAACCTTGCCGTTCCCTAACCCTAACCCTAGCCTGGAACCAAAAACCACCGGCAGCCCTACAATTTACCCTCCGCCGTGCCATAATCCTAATCCGTATGCCGACACTGACCAGTGCGTCCGCACGTGCCCTGAATCCAGCACGTGTCCGTACCCTCAACTCTGCCCTAAACCTTGCCGTTCCCTAACCCTAGCCCAGAACCGAAAACCATCGTCAGCCCTACACCTTACCCTTCGCCGTGCCCTAATCCTAATGCAAACGCCGACACTGACAGGTGCGTCCGCACGTGCCCTGACACCAGCACGTTTCCGAACCGTCACCTGTGCCCTAAACATTGCCGTACCCTAACCCGAACCTTAGCCCAGAACGGGAAACCACAGGCAGCCCTACACCTTAACCTCTGCCGTGCCCAAATCGTAATCCATACGCGGACACTGACCCATGCGCCTGCAAGTGCCCTGACCCAAGCACATATCCATACCCTCACCTGTGCCCTAGTCCTTGCCGTTCCCTAACCCGACCCCTAGCCATGAATGGAAACCCACCAGCAGCCCTAAACCTTACCCTCCACTGTGCCCTAAACCTAATCCATACGCGAACACTGACCCATGCGTCCGCACGTACCCTGACCCCAGCACGTGTCCGTACACTCACCTGTGCCCTAAACTTTGCCGTTCCATAACCCGAACCCTAGCCCGGAACGGAAAACCACCTGCAGCCTTAAACCTTACCCTACGCCGTGCCCTAACACTAATCCATACGCTGACACTGAAACATGCGTCCGCACGTGCCCTGACGCCGGCACGTTTCCGAACCCTCACTGGTGCCGTAAACCTTGTCGTTCCTTAACCCGAACCCTAGCCCGAAACGGAACCGACCGGCAGCCCTAAAGCTTACGATCCGGCGTGCCCTAATCCTAATCCATACGCAGACACTGACACATGCGTCCGCACGTGACCTGACCGCAGCACATATCCGTACCCTCACCTGTGCCATAAACCTTGCCATTCCCTAACATGAACCCTAGACCGGAATGGAAACCCACTGGCAGCCCTACACCTGAAACTCCGCCGTGCCCTAATCCTAATCCGTACGCCGACACTGACCCGTGCGTCCGCACGTGCACGGACCCCAGCACGTATCCGTACCCTCACCTCTGCCCTAAACCTTGCCATTCCCTAACCCTAACCCTAGCCTGGAACCAAAAACCCACTGTAGACTTACACCTTACCCTCCACCGTGACCTAAACGTAATCCATACGCTGACACTTACCCATGCGTACGCACGTGCCCTGACACCAGCACGTGTCCGTACCCTCACCTCTGCCCTAAACCTTGTCGTTCCCTAACCCGAACCTTAGCCCGGAACAGAAACCCACCGGCAGCCCTACAATTTACCCTCCGCCGTGCCCTAATCCTAATCCATACGCCCATACTGTCCCATGCGTCCGCAAGTGCCCTGACCCAAGCATGTGTCCATACCCTCACCTGTGCCCTAAAACTTGCCATTCCCTAACCAGAACCCTAGCCTGGAACGGAAACCCACAGGCAGCCCTACACCTTACCCTCCGCTATGCCCTAATCCTAATCCATACGCCGACACTGACCCGTGCGTCCGCACGTGCACGGACCCCAGCACGTATCCGTACCCTCACCTCTGCCCTAAACCTTGCCATTCCCTAACCCTAACCCTAGCCTGGAACCAAAAACCCACTGTAGACCGACACCTTACCCTCCACCTTGACCTAAACGTAATCCATACGCTGACACTTACCCATGCGTACGCACGTGCCTCGACACCAGCACATGTCCGTACCCTCACCTCTGCCCTAAACCTTTTCGTTCCCTAACCCAAACCCTAGCCCGGAACAGAAACCCACCGGCAGCCCTACAATTTACCCTCCGCCGTGCCCTAATCCTAATCCATACGCCCACACTGTCCCATGCGTCCGCAAGTGCCCTAACCCAAGCATGTGTCCATACCCTCACCTGTGACCTAAACCTTGCCATTCCGTAACCAGAACCCTAGCCTGGAACGGAAACCCACCGGCAGCCCTACACCTTACCCTCCGCTATGCCCTAATCCTAATCCATATGCCGACACTGACCCGTGCGTCCGCACGTGCCCAGACACCAGCACGTGTCCGTACTCTCACCTGTGCCCTAATCCTTGCCGTTCCCTAACCCGAACCCTAGCCCGGAACAGAAACTCACCGGCAGCCCTACAAGTTACCCTCCGCCGTGCCCTAATCCTAATCCGAACACTGATATTGAACCGTGCGTCCGCATGTGCCCTGACCCCTGCACGTGTCCGTACCCTCACCTGTGCCCTAAACCTTGCCGTTCCCTAACCCGAACCCTAGCCCGGAACGGAAACCCACGGGCAGCCCTACACCATACCCTCCGCCGTGCCCTAATCGTAATCCGTACTCTGACACTGATCCGTGCGTGCACACGTGTGCTGACGCCAGCACAGGTCCGAACCCTCACCTGTGCCCTAAACCTTGCCGTTCCCTAACCCGAACCCTAGGCCGGAATGGAAAGCCACTGGCAGCCCTACACCTTACCCTAAACCGTGCACTAATCCTAATCTGTGCGCTGACACTGACCCGTGCGTCCGCACGTGCCCTGAAACCAGCACGCGTCCATACACCCACCTGTGCCCTAAACCTTGCCGTTCCCTAACTCGAACCCTAGCCCAGAACTGAAACCCACCGGCAGCCCTAAAAGTTACCCTCCGCCGTGCCCAAATACTTATCAGTAGGCTGACACTGACCCGTGCGTCCGCACGTTCCCTGACCCCGGCACGTGTCCGTACACTCACCTGTTCCCTAAACCTTGCTCTTCACTAACCCGAACCCTAACCCGTAACGGAAAGCCACCGGCAGCCCTACACCATACCCTCCGCCGTGCCCTATTCCTAATCCGTACCTCGACACTGACCCGAGTGTCCGCACGTGCCCTTACACCAGCATGTGTCCATACCATCACCTATGCCCTAAACCTTTCCATTCCCTAACCCGAACCCTAGACCGGAATGGAAACCCACCGGCAGCCCTAAAGCTTAACCTCCGCCGTGCCCTAATCCTAATCTGTACGCCGACACTGACCCGTGCATCCGCAAGTGCCCTGACCCCAGCACGTATCCGTACCCTCACCTGTGCCCTAAACCTTGCCGTTCCCTAACCCTAACCCTAGCCTGGAACCAAAAACCACCGGCAGCCCTACAATTTACCCTCCGCCGTGCCATAATCCTAATCCGTATGCCGACACTGACCAGTGCGTCCGCACGTGCCCTGAATCCAGCACGTGTCCGTACCCTCAACTCTGCCCTAAACCTTGCCGTTCCCTAACCCTAGCCCAGAACCGAAAACCATCGTCAGCCCTACACCTTACCCTTCGCCGTGCCCTAATCCTAATGCAAACGCCGACACTGACAGGTGCGTCCGCACGTGCCCTGACACCAGCACGTTTCCGAACCGTCACCTGTGCCCTAAACATTGCCGTACCCTAACCCGAACCTTAGCCCAGAACGGGAAACCACGGGCAGCCCTACACCTTAACCTCTGCCGTGCCCAAATCGTAATCCATACACGGACACTGACCCATGCGCCTGCAAGTGCCCTGACCCAAGCACATATCCATAACCTCACCTGTGCCCTAGTCCTTGCCGTTCCCTAACCCGAACCCTAGCCATGAATGGAAACCCACCAGCAGCCCTAAACCTTACCCTCCACTGTGCCCTAAACCTAATCCATACGCGAACACTGACCCATGCGTCCGCACGTACCCTGACCCCAGCACGTGTCCGTACACTCACCTGTGCCCTAAACTTTGCCGTTCCATAACCCGAACCCTAGCCCGGAACGGAAAACCACCTGCAGCCTTAAACCTTACCCTACGCCGTGCCCTAACACTAATCCATACGCTGACACTGAAACATGCGTCCGCACGTGCCCTGACGCCGGCACGTTTCCGAACCCTCACTGGTGCCGTAAACCTTGTCGTTCCTTAACCCGAACCCTAGCCCGAAACGGAACCGACTGGCAGCCCTAAAGCTTACGATCCGGCGTGCCCTACTCCTAATCCATACGCAGACACTGACACATGCGTCCGTACGTGCCCTGACCGCAGCACATATCCGTACCCTCACCTGTGCCATAAACCTTGCCATTCCCTAACATGAACCCTAGACCGGAATGGAAACCCACTGGCAGCCCTACACCTGAAACTCCGCCGTGCCCTAATCCTAATCCGTACGCCGACACTGACCCGTGCGTCCGCACGTGCACGGACCCCAGCACGTATCCGTACCCTCACCTCTGCCCTAAACCTTGCCATTCCCTAACCCTAACCCTAGCCTGGAACCAAAAACCCACTGTAGACCTACACCTTACCCTCCACCGTGACCTAAACGTAATCCATACGCTGACACTTACCCATGCGTACGCACGTGCCCTGACACCAGCACGTGTCCGTACCCTCACCTCTGCCCTAAACCTTGTCGTTCCCTAACCCGAACCTTAGCCCGGAACAGAAACCCACCGGCAGCCCTACAATTTACCCTCCGCCGTGCCCTAATCCTAATCCATACGCCCACACTGTCCCATGCGTCCGCAAGTGCCCTGACGCAAGCATGTGTCCATACCCTCACCTGTGCCCTAAAACTTGCCATTCCCTAACCAGAACCCTAGCCTGGAACGGAAACCCACAGGCAGCCCTACACCTTACCCTCCGCTATGCCCTAATACTAATCCATACGCCGACACAGACCCGTGCGTCTGCACGTGCCCGGACACCAGCACGTGTCCGTACCCTCACCTGTGCCCTAATCTTTGCCGTTCCCTAACCCGAACCCTAGCCCAGAACAGAAACTCACCGGCAGCCCTACAATTTACCCTCCGCCGTGCCCTATTCCTAATCCGAACACTGACATTGACCCGTGCGTCCGCATGTGCCCTGAAACCAGCACGTGTCCGTACACTCACCTGTGCCCTAAACCTTGCCGTTCCCTAACTCGAACCCTAGCCCGGAACGGAAACCCACGGGCAGCCCTACAAGTTACCCTCCGCCGTGCCCAAATACTTATCCGTATGCCGACACTGACACGTGCGTCCGCACGTTCCCTGACCCCGGCACGTGTCCGTACACTCACATGTTCCCTAAACCTTGCTCTTCACTAACCCGAACCTTAACCCGTAACGGAAAGCCACCGGCAGCCCTACACCATACCCTCCGCCGTGCCCTATTCCTAATCCGTACCTCGACACTGACCCGAGTGTCCGCACGTGCCCTTACACCAGCATGTGTCCATACCCTCACCTATGCCCTAAACCTTTCCATTCCCTAACCCGAACCCTAGACAGGAATGGAAACCCACCGGCAGCCCTAAAGCTTAACCTCCGCCGTGCCCTAATCCTAATCTGTATGCCGACACTGACCCGTGCGTCCGCAAGTGCCCTGACCCCAGCACGTATCCGTACCCTCACCTGTACCCTAAACCTTGCCGTTCCCTAACCCTTACCCTAGCCTGGAACCAAAAACCACTGGCAGCCCTACTATTTACCCTCCGCCGTGCCATAATCCTAATCCGTATGCGGACACTGACCAGTGCGTCCACACGTGCCCTGAATCCAGCACGTGTCTGTACCCTCACCTCTGCCCTAAACCATGCCGTTCCCTAACCCTAGCCCAGAACCGAAAACCATCGTCAGCCCTACACCTTACCCTTCGCCGTGCCCTAATCCTAATGTAAACGCCGACACTGACAGGTGCGTCCGCACGTGCCCTGACACCAGCACGTTTCCGTACCCTCACCTGTGCCCTAAACATTGCCGTACCCTAACCCGAACCCTAGCCCAGAACGGAAACCCACGGGCAGCCCTACACCTGAACCTCTGCCGTGCCCTAATCCTAATCCGTACGCCGACACTGACCCGTGCGTCCCCACGTGCACGGACCCCAGCACGTATCCGTACCCTCACCTCTGCCCTAAACCTTGCCATTCCCTAACCCTAAACCTAGCCTGGAACCAAAAACCCACTCTAGACCTACACCTTACCCTCCACCTTGACCTAAACGTAATCCATACGCTGACACTTACCGATGCGTACGCACGTGCCTTGACACCAGCACATGTCCGTACCCTCACCTCTGCCCTAAACCTTGTCGTTCCCTAACCCAAACCCTAGCCCGGAACAGAAACCCACCGGCAGCCCTACAATTTACCCTCCGCCGTGCCCTAATCCTAATCCATACGCCCACACTGTCCCATGCGTCCGCAAGTGCCCTAACCCAAGCATGTGTCCATACCCTCACCTGTGACCTAAACCTTGCCATTCCGTAACCAGAACCCTAGCCTGGAACGGAAACCCACCGGCAGCCCTACACCTTACCCTCCGCTATGCCCTAATCCTAATCCATATGCCGACACTGACCCGTGCGTCCGCACGTGCCCAGACACCAGCACGTGTCCGTACTCTCACCTGTGCCCTAATCCTTGCCGTTCCCTAACCCGAACCCTAGCCCGGAACAGAAACTCACCGGCAGCCCTACAAGTTACCCTCCGCCGTGCCCTAATCCTAATCCGAACACTGACATTGAACCGTGCGTCCGCATGTGCCCTGACCCCTGCACGTGTCCGTACCCTCACCTGTGCCCTAAACCTTGCCGTTCCCTAACCCGAACCCTAGCCCGGAACGGAAACCCACGGGCAGCCCTACACCATACCCTCCGCCGTGCCCTAATCGTAATCCATACTCTGACACTGATCCGTGCGTGCACACGTGTGCTGACGCCAGCACAGGTCCGAACCCTCACCTGTGCCCTAAACCTTGCCGTTCCCTAACCCGAACCCTAGGCCGGAATGGAAAGCCACTGGCAGCCCTACACCTTACCCTAAACCGTGCACTAATCCTAATCTGTGCGCTGACACTGACCCGTGCGTCCGCACGTGCCCTGAAACCAGCACGCATCCATACACCCACCTGTGCCCTAAACCTTGCCGTTCCCTAACTCGAACCCTAGCCCAGAACTGAAACCCACCGGCAGCCCTAAAAGTTACCCTCCGCCGTGCCCAAATACTTATCAGTAGGCTGACACTGACCCGTGCGTCCGCACGTTCCCTGACCCCGGCCCGTGTCCGTACACTCAACTGTTCCCTAAACCTTGCTCTTCACTAACCCGAACCCTAACCCGTAACGGAAAGCCACCGGCAGCCCTACACCATACCCTCCGCCGTGCCCTATTCCTAATCCGTACCTCGACACTGACCCGAGTGTCCGCACGTGCCCTTACACCAGCATGTGTCCATACCATCACCTATGCCCTAAACCTTTCCATTCCCTAACCCGAACCCTAGACCGGAATGGAAACCCACCGGCAGCCCTAAAGCTTAACCTCTGCCGTGCCCTAATCCTAATCTGTACGCCGACACTGACCCGTGCGTCCGCAAGTGCCCTGACCCCAGCACGTATCCGTACCCTCACCTGTGCCCTAAACCTTGCCGTTCCCTAACCCTAACCCTAGCCTGGAACCAAAAACCACCGGCAGCCCAACAATTTACCCTCCGCCGTGCCATAATCCTAATCCGTATGCCGACACTGACCAGTGCGTCCGCACGTGCCCTGAATCCAGCACGTGTCCGTACCCTCAACTCTGCCCTAAACCTTGCCGTTCCCTAACCCTAGCCCAGAACCGAAAACCATCGTCAGCCCTACACCTTACCCTTCACCGTGCCCTAATCCTAATGCAAACGCCGACACTGACAGGTGCGTCCGCACGTGCCCTGACACCAGCACGTTTCCGTACCATCACCTGTGCCCTAAACATTGCCGTACCCTAACCCGAATCTTAGCCCAGAACGGAAAACCACGGGCAGCCCTACACCTTAACCTCTGCCGTGCCCAAATCGTAATCCATACGCGGACACTGACCCATGCGCCTGCAAGTGCCCTGACCCAAGCACATATCCATACCCTCACCTGTGCCCTAGTCCTTGCCGTTCCCTAACCCGAACCCTAGCCATGAATGGAAACCCACCAGCAGCCCTAAACCTTACCCTCCACTGTGCCCTAAACCTAATCCATACGCGAACACTGACCCATGCGTCCACACGTACCCTGACCCCAGCACGTGTCCGTACACTCACCTGTGCCCTAAGCTTTGCCGTTCCATAACCCGAACCCTAGCCCGGAATGGAAAACCACCTGCAGCCTTAAACCTTACCCTACGCCGTGCCCTAACACTAATCCATACGCTGACACTGAACCATGCGTCCGCACGTGCCCTGACGCCGGCACGTTTCCGAACCCTCACTGGTGCCGTAAACCTTGTCGTTCATTAACCCGAACCCTAGCCCGGAACGGAACCGACCGGCAGCCCTAAACCTTACGATCCTGCGTGCCCTAATCCTAATCCATACGCAGACACTGACACATGCGTCCGTACGTGCCCTGACCGCAGCACATATCCGTACCCTCACCTGTGCCATAAACCTTGCCATTCCGTAACACGAACCCTAGACCGGAATGGAAACCCACTGGCAGCCCTACACCTGAACCTCCGCCGTGCCCTAATTCTAATCCGTACGCCGACACTGACCCGTGCGTCCGCACGTGCACGGACCCCAGCACGTATCCGTACCCTCACCTCTGCCCTAAACCTTGCCATTCCCTAACCCTAACCCTAGCCTGGAACCAAAAACCCACTGTAGACCTACACCTTACCCTCCACCGTGACCTAAACGTAATCCATACGCTGACACTTACCCATGCGTACGCACGTGCCCTGACACCAGCACGTGTCCGTACCCTCACCTCTGCCCTAAACCTTGTCGTTCCCTAACCCGAACCTTAGCCCGGAACAGAAACCCACCGGCAGCCCTACAATTTACCCTCCGCCGTGCCCTAATCCTAATCCATACGCCCACACTCTCCCATGCGTCCGCAAGTGCCCTGACCCGAGCATGTGTCCATACCCTCACCTGTGCCCTAAACCTTGCCATTCCCTAACCAGAACCCTAGCCTGGAACGGAAACCCACCGGCAGCCCTACACCTTACCCTCCGCTATGCCCTAATCCTAATCCATATGCCGACACTGACCCGTGCGTCCGCACGTGCCCGGACACCAGCACGTGTCCGTACTCTCACCTGTGCCCTAATCCTTGCCGTTCCCTAACCTGAACCCTAGCCCGGAACAGAAACTCACAGGCAGCCCTACACCTTACCCTCCGCTATGCTCTAATCCTAATCCATATGCCGACACTGACCCGTGCGTCCGCACGTGCCCGGACACCAGCACGTGTCCGTACTCTCACCTGTGCCCTAAACCTTGCCATTCCCTAACCAGAACCCTAGCCCGGAACGGAAACCCGCCGTCAGCCCTACACCTTACACTCCGCTATGCGCTAATCCTAATCCGAACACTGACATTGACCCGTGCATCCGCATGTGCCCTGACCCTTGCACGTGTCCGTACCGTCACCTGTGCCCTACACATTGCCGTTCCCTAACCCGAACCCTAGCCCCGAACGGAAACCCACGGGCAGCCCTACACCTTACCCTCCGCCGTGCCCTAATCGTAATCCGTACTCTGACACTGATCCGTGCGTGCACACGTGTGCTGACGCCAGCACATGTCCGAACCCTCACCTGTGCCCTAAACCTTGCCGTTCCCTAACCCGAACCCTAGGCCGGAATGGAAAGCCACCGGCAGCCCTACACCTTACCCTAAACCGTGCACTAATCCGAATCTGTGCGCCGACACTGACCCGTGCGTCCGCACGTGCCCTGAAACCAGCACGTGTCCGTACACTCACCTGTGCCCTAAAACTTTCCGTTCCCTAACTCGAACCCTAGCCCGGAACTGAAACCCACCGGCGGCCTTACAAGTTACCCTCCGCCGTGCCCAAATACTTATCCGTATGCCGACACTGACCTGTGCGTCCGCACGTTCCCTGACCCCGGCACGTGTCCGTACACTCACCTGTTCCCTAAACCTTGCTCTTCACTAACCCGAACCCTAACCCGTAACAGAAAGCCACCGGCAGCCCTACACCATACCCTCCGCCGTGCCCTATTCCTAATCCGTACCTCGACACTGACACGAGTGTCCGCACGTGCCCTTACACCAGCATGTGTCCATACCCTCACCTATGCCCTAAACCTTTCCATTCCCAAACCCGAACCCTAGACCGGAATGGAAACCCACCGGCAGCCCTAAAGCTTAACCTCCGCCGTGCCCTAATCCTAATCAGTATGCCGACACTGACCCGTGCGTCCGCAAGTGCCCTGACCCCAGCACATATCCGTACCCTCACCTGTGCCCTAAACCTTGCCGTTCCCTAACCCTAACCCTAGCCTGGAACCAAAAACCACCTGCAGACCTACAATTTACCCTCCGCCGTGCCATTATCCTAATCCGTATGCCGACACTGACCAGTGCGTCCGCACGTGCCCTGAATACAGCAAGTGTCCGTACCCTCACCTCTGCCCTAAACCTTGCCTTTCCCTAACCCTAGCCCAGAACCGAAAAGCATCGTCAGCCCTACACCTTACCCTTCGCCGTGCCCTAATCCTAATGCAAACGCCGACAGTGACAGGTGCGTCCGCACGTGCCCTGACACCAGCACGTTTCCGTACCCTCACCTGTGCCCTAAATATTGCCGTACCCTAACCCGAACCCTAGCCCAGAACGGAAAACCACGGGCAGCCCTACACCTTAACCTCTGCCGTGCCCAAATCGTAATCCATACGCGGACACTGACCAATGTGCCTGCACGTGCCCTGACCCAAGCACATGTCCATAAACTCACCTGTGCCCTAATCCTTGCCGTTCCCTAACCCGAACCCTAGCCATGAATGGAAACCCACCAGCAGCCCTAAACCTTACCCTCCACTGTGCCCTAAACCTAGTCCATACGCGAATACTGACCCATGCGTCCGCACGTACCCTGACCCCAGCACGTGTCCGTACACTCACCTGTGCCCTAAACTTTGCCGTTCCATAACCCGAACCCTAGCCCGGAACGGAAAACCACCTGCAGCCTTAAACCTTACCCTACGCCGTGCCCTAATACTAATCCATACGCTGACACTGAACCGTGCGTCCGCACGTGCCCTGACGCCGGCACGTTTGCGAACCCTCACTGGTGCCCTAAACCTTGTCGTTCCTTAACCCGAACCCTAGCCCGGAACGGAAACCGACCGGCAGGCCTACACCCTACGATCCGGCCTGCCCTAATCCTAATCCATACGCAGACACTGACACATGCGTCCGCACGTGCCCTGACCCCAGCACATATCCGTACCCTCACCTGTGCCATAAACCTTGCCATTCCCTAACACGAACCCTAGCCCGGAATGGAAACCCACCGGTAGCCCTACACCTGAGCCTCCGCCGTGCCCTAATCCTAATCCATACGCCGACACTGACCCGTGCTTCCGCACGTGCACGGACCCCAGCACGTATCCGTACCCTCACCTGTGCCATAAACCTTGCCATTCCCTAACACGAACCCTAGCCCGGAATGGAAACCCACCGGCAGTTCTACACCTGAACCTCCGCCTTGTCCTAATCCTAATCCGTACGCCGACACTGACCCGTGCGTCCGCACGTGCACGGACCCCAGAACGTATCCGTACCCTCACCTCTGCCTTAAACCTTGCCATTCCCTAACCCTAACCCTAGCCTGGAACCAAAAACCCACTGTAGACCTACACTTTACCCTCCACAGTGACCTAAATGTAATCCATACGCTGACACTTACCCCTGCGTACGCACGTGCCCTGACACCAGCACGTGTCCGTACCCTCACCTCTGCCCTAAACCTTGTCGTTCCCTAACCCGAACCCTATCCCGGAACAGAAACCCACCGTCAGCCCTACAATTAACCCTCCGCCATGCCCTAATCCTAATCCATACGCCCACACTGTCCCACGCGTCCGCAAGTGCCCTGACCCAAGCATGTGTCCATACCCTCACCTGTGCCCTAAAACTTGCCATTCCCTAACCAGAACCCTAGCCTTGAAAGGAAACCCACTGGCAGCCCTACACCTTACCCTCCGCTATGCCCTAATCCTAATCCATACGCCGACACTGACCCGTGCGTCCGCACGTGCCCGGACACCAGCACGTGTCCGTACCCTCACCTGTGCCCTAATCTTTGCCGTTCCCTAACCCGAAACCTAGCCCAGATTAGAAAATCACCGGCAGCCCTACAAGTTACCCTCCGCCATGCCCTAATCCTAATCCGAACACTGACATTGACCCGTGCGTCCGCATGTGCCCTGACCCCTGCACGTTTCCGTACACTCACCTGTGCCCTAAAGCTTGCCGTTCCCTAACCCGAACTCTAGCCCGGAACGGAAACCCACGGGCAGCCCTACACCTTACCCTCCGCCGTGCCCTAATCGTAATCCGTACTCTGACACGGATCCGTGCGTGCACAGGTGTGCTGACGCCAGCACATGTCCGAACCATCACCTGTGCCCTAAACCTTGCCGTTCCCTAACCCGAACCCTAGGCCGGAATGGAAAGCCACCGGCAGCCCTACACTTTACCCTAAACCGTGCACTAATCCTAATCTGTGCGCCGACACTGACCCGTGCGTCCTCACGTGCCTTGAAACCAGCACGTGTCCGTACACTCACCAGTGCCCTAAACCTTGCCATACCCTATCTCGAACCCTAGCCCGGAACTGAAACCCACCGGCAGCCCTACATGTTACCCTCCGCCGTGCCCGAATACTTATCCGTATGCCGACACTGACCCGTGAGTCCGCACGTTCCCTGACCCCGGCACGTGTCCGTACACTCACCTGTTCCCTAAACCTTGCTCTTCACTAACCCGAACCCTAGCCCGTAACGGAAAGCCACCGGCAGCCCTACACCATACCCTCCGCCGTGCCCTATTCCTAATCCGTACCTCGACACTGACCTGAGTGTCCGCACGTGCCCTTACACCAGCATGTGTCCATACCCTCACCTATGCCCTAAACCTTTCCATTCCCTAACCCGAACCCTAGACCGGAATGGAAACCCACCGGCAGCCCTAAAGCTTAACCTCCGCCGTGCCCTATTCCTAATCTGTATGCCGACACTGACCCGTGCGTCTGCAAGTGCCCTGACCCCAGCACGTATCCGAACCCTCACCTGTGCCCTAATCCTTGCCGTTCCCTAACCCGAACCCTAGCCATGAATGGAAACCCACAAGCAGCCCTAAACCTTACCCTCCACTGTGCCCTAAACCTAATCCATACGCGAACACTGACCCATGCTTCCGCACGTACCCTGACCCCAGCACGTGTCCGTACACTCACCTGTGCCCTAAACTTTGCCGTTCCATAACCCGAACCCTAGCCCGGAACGGAAAACCACCTGCAGCCTTAAACCTTACCCTACGCCGTGCCCTAATACGAATCCATACGCTGACACTGAACCGTGCTTCCGCACGTGCCCTGACGCCGGCACGTTTCCGAACCCTCACTGGTGCCCTAAACCTTATCGTTCCCTAACCCGAACCCTAGCCCGGAACAGAAACCCACCGGCAGCCCTACACCTTACGATCCGGCGTGCCCTAATCCTAATCCATACGCAGACACTGACACATGCGTCTGCACGTGCCCTGACCCCAGCACATATCCGTACCCTCACCTGTGCCATAAACCTTGCCATTCCCTAACACGAACCCTAGCCCGGAAAGGAAACCCACCGGCAGCCCTACACCTGAACCTCCGCCGTGCCCTAATCCTAATCCGTACGCCGACACTGACACGTGCGTCCGCACGTGCACGCACCCCAGCACGTATCCGTACCCTCACCTCTGCCCTAAACCTTGCCATTCCCTAACCCTAACCCTAGTCTGGAACCAAAAACCCACTGTAGACCTACACCTTACCCTCCACCGTGACCTAAACGTAATCCAAACGCTGACACTTACCCATGCGTACGCACGTTCCTTGACACCAGCACGTGTCCGTACCCTCAACTCTGCCCTAAACCTTGTCGTTCCCTAACCCAAACCCTAGCCCGGAACAGAAACCCACCAGCAGCCCTACAATTTACCATCCGCCATGCCCTAATCCTAATCCATACGCCCACACTGTCCCATGCGTCCGCAAGTGCCCTGACCCAAGCATGTGTCCATACCCTCACCTGTGCCCTAAACCTTGCCATTCCCTAACCAGAACCCTAGCCTGGAATGGAAACCCACCGTCAGCCCTACACCATACCCTCCGCTATGCGCTAATCCTAATCCATATGCCGACACTGACCCTTGCGTCCGCACGTGCCCGGACACCAGCACGTGTCCGTACCCTCACCTGTGCCCTAATCCTTGCCATTCCCTAACACGAACCATAGCCCAAAACAGAAACTCACCGGCAGCCCTACAAGTTACCCTCCGCCGTGCCCTAATCCTAATCCGAACACTGACATTGACCCGTGCGTCCGCATGTGCCCTGACCCCTGCACGTGTCCGTACCCTCACCTGTGCCCTAAACCTTGACGTTCCCTAAACCGAACCCTAGCCCTGAACGGAAACCCACGGGCAGCCCTACACCTTACCCTCCGCCGTGCCCTAATCGTAATCCGTACTCTGACACTGATCCGTGCGTGCACACGTGTGCTGACGCCAGCACATGTCCGAACACTCACCTGTGCCCTAAACCTTGCCGTTCCCTAACCCGAACCCTAGGCCGGAATGGAAAGCCACCGGCAGCCCTACACCTTACGATCCGGCGTGCCCTAATCCTAATCCATACGCAGACACTGACACATGCGTCTGCACGTGCCCTGACCCCAGCACATATTCGTACCCTCACCTGTGCCATAAACCTTGCCATTCCGTAACACAAACCCTAGCCCTGAATGGAAAACCACCGGCAGCCCTACACCTGAACCTCTGCCGTGCCCTAATCCTAATCCGTACGCCGACACTGACCCATGTGTCCGCACGTGCACGGATCCCAGCACGTATCCGTACCCTCACCTCTGCCCTAAACCTTGCCATTCCCTAACCCTAACCCTAGCCTGGAACCAAAAACCCACTGTAGACCTACACCTTACCCTCCACCGTGACCTAAACGTAATCCATACGCTGACACTTACCCATGCGTACGCACGTGCCTTGGCACCAGCACGTGTCCGTACCCTCAACTCTGCCCTAAACCTTGTCTTTCCCTAACCCAAACCCTAGCCCGGAACAGAAACCCACCAGCAGCCCTACAATTTACCCTCCGCCGTGCCCTAATCCTAATCCATACGCCCACTCTGTCCCATGCGTCCGCAAGGGCCCTGACCCAAGCATGTGTCCATACCCTCACCTGTGCCCTAAACCTTGCCGTTCCCTAACCCGAACTCTAGCCCGGAACGGAAACCCACGGGCAGCCCTACACCTTACCCTCCGCCGTGCCCTAATCGTAATCCGTACTCTGACACGGATCCGTTCGTGCACACATGTGCTGACGCCAGCACATGTCCGAACACTCACCTGTGCACTAAACCTTGCCGTTCCCTAACCCGAACCCTAGGCCGGAATGGAAAGCCACCGGCAGCCCTACACCTTACCCTTAACCGTGCACTGATCCTAATCTGTGCGCCGACACTGACCCGTGCGTCCTCACGTGCCCTGAAACCGGCACGAGTCCGTACACTCACCTGTGCCCTAAACCTTGCCGTTCCCTAACTCGAACCCTAGCCCGGAACTGAAACCCACCGGCAGCCCTACAAGTTACCCTCTGCTGTGCCCAAATACTTATCCGTATGCCGACACTGACCCGTGCGACCGCACGTTCCCTGACCCCGGCACGCGTCCGTACATTCACCTGTTCCCTAAACCTTGCTCTTCACTAACCCGAACCCTAACCCTTAACGGAAAGCCACCGGCAGCCCTACACCATACACTCCACCGTGCACTATTCCTAATCCGTACCTCGACACTGACCCTAGTGTCCGCACGTGCCCTTACACCAGCATGTGTCCATACCCTCACCTATGCCCTAAACCTTTCCATTCCCTAACCCGAACCCTACACCGGAATGGAAACCCACCGGCAGCCCTAAAGCTTAACCTCCGCCGTGCCCTATTCCTAATCTGTATGCCGACACTGACCCGTGCGTCTGCAAGTGCCCTGACCCCAGCACGTATCCGTACCCTCACCTGTGCCCTAATCCTTGCCGTTCCCTAACCCGAACCCTAGCCATGAATGGAAACCCACCAGCAGCCCTAAACCTTACCCTCCACTGTGCCCTAAACCTAATCCATACGCGAACACTGACCCATGCGTCCGCACGTACCCTGACCCCAGCACGTGTCCGTACACTCACCTGTGCCCTAAACTTTGCCGTTCCATAACCCGAACCCTAGCCCGGAACGGAAAACCACCTGCAGCCTTAAACCTTACCCTACGCCGTGCCCTAATACTAATCCATACGCTGACACTGAACCGTGCGTCCGCACGTGCCCTGACGCCGGTACGTTTCCGAACACTCACTGGTGCCCTAAACCTTATCGTTCCCTAACCCGAACCCTAGCCCGGAACGGAAACCCACCGGCAGCCCTACACCTTACGATCCGGCGTGGCCTAATCCTAATCCATACGCAGACACTGCCACATGCGTCTGCACGTGCCCTGACCCCAGCACATATCCGTACCCTCACCTGTGCCATAAACCTTGCCATTCCCTAACACGAACCCTAGCCCGGAATGGAAACCCACCGGCAGCCCTACACCTGAACCTCCGCCGTGCCCTAATCCTAATCCGTACGCCGACACTGACACGTGCGTCCGCACGTGCACGCACCCCAGCACGTATCCGTACCCTCACCTCTGCCCTAAACCTTGCCATTCCCTAACCCTAACCCTAGTCTGGAACCAAAAACCCACTGTAGACCTACACCTTACCCTCCACCGTGACCTAAACGTAATCCATACGCTGACACTTACCCATGCGTACGCACGTGCCTTGACACCAGCACGTGTCCGTACCCTCACCTCTGCCCTAAACCTTGTCGTTCCCTAACCCAAACCCTAGCCCGGAACAGAAACCCACCGGCAGCCCTACAATTTACCCTCCGCCGTGCCCTAATCCTAATCCATACGCCCACACTCTCCCATGCGTCCGCAAGTGCCCTGACCCATGCATGTGTCCATACCTTCACCTGTGCCCTAAACCTTGCCATTCCGTAACCAGAACCCTAGCCTGGAACGGAAACCCACCGGCAGCCCTACACCTTACCCTCCGCTATGCCCTAATCATAATCCATATGCCGACACTGACCCGTGCGTCCGCACGTGCCCGGACACCAGCACGTGTCCGTACCCTCACCTGTGCCGTAATTCTTGCAGTTCCCTAACCCGAACCCTAGCCCGGAACAGAAACTCACCGGCAGCCCTACAAGTTACCCTCCGCCGTGCCCTAATCCTAATCCGAACACTGACATTGACCCGTGCGTCCGCATGTGCCCTGACCCCTGCACGTGTCCGTACCCTCACCTGTGCCCTAAACTTTGCCGTTCCCTAACCCGAACCCTAGCCCGGAACGGAAAACCACGGGCAGCCCTACACCTTACCCTCCGCCGTGCCCTAATCGTAATCCGTACTCTGACACTGATCCGTGCGTGCACACGTGTGCTGACGCCAGCACATGTCCGAACCCTCACCTGTGCCCTAAACCTTGCCTTTCCCTAACCCGAACCCTAGGCCGGAATGGAAAGCCACCGGCAGCCCTACACCTTACGATCCGGCGTGCCCTAATCCTAATCCATACGCAGACACTGACACATGCGTCTGCACGTGCCCTGATCCCAGCACATATCCGTACCCTCACCTGTGCAATAAACCTTGACATTCCCTAACACGAACCCTAGCCCGGAATGGACACCCACCGGCAGCCCTACACCTGAACCTCCGCCGTGCCCTAATCCTAATCCGTACGCCGACACTGACCCATGCGTACACACGTGCCCTGACACCAGCACGTGTCCGTACAATCACCTCTGCCCTAAACCTTGTCGTTCCCTAACCCGAGCCCTAGCCCTGAACAGAAACCCACCGTCAGCCCTACAATTAACCCTCCGCCGTGCCCTAATCCTAATCTATACGCCCACACTGTCCCACGCGTCCGCAAGTGCCCTGACCCAAGCATGTGTCCATACCCTCACCTGTGCCCTAAAACTTGCCATTCCCTAACCAGAACCCTAGCCTGGAATGGAAACCCACCGGCAGCCCTACACCATACCCTCCGCTATGCCCTAATCCTAATCCATACGCCAACACTGACCCGTGCGTCCGCACGTGCCCGGACACCAGCACGTGTCCGTACCCTCACCTGTGCCCTAATCTTTGCCGTTCCCTAACCCGAACCCTAGCCCAGAAGAGAAACTCACCGGCAGCCCTACAAGTTACCCTCCGCCGTGCCCTAATCCTAATCCGAACACTCACATTGACCCGTGCGTCCGCATGTGCCCTGACCCCTGCACGTGTCCGTACCCTCACCTGTGCCCTAAACCTTGCCGTTCCCTAACCCGAACTCTAGCCCGGAACGGAAACCCACGGGCAGCCCTACACCTTACCCTCCGCCGTGCCCTAATCGTAATCCGTACTCTGACACGGATCCGTGCGTGCACACGTGTGCTGACGCCAGCACATGTCCGAACCTTCACCTGTGCCCTAAACCTTGACGTTCCTTAACCCGAACCCTAGGCCGGAATGGAAAGCCACCGGCAGCACTACACCTTACCCTAAACCGTGCACTAATCCTAATCTGTGCGCCGACACTGACCCGTGCGTCCTCACGTGCCCTGAAACCAGCACGTGTCCGTACACTCACCTGTGCCCTAAACCTTGCCGTTCCCTAACTCGAACCCTAGCCCGGAACTGAAACCCACCGGCAGCCCTACAAGTTACCCTCCGCCGTGCCCAAATACTTATCCGTAGGCCGACACTGACCCGTGCGTCCGCACGTTCCCTGACCCCGGCACGTGTCCGTACACTCACCTGTTCCCTAAACCTTGGTCTTCACTAACCCGAACCCTAACCCTTAACGGAAAGCCACCGGCAGCCCTACACCATACACTCCACCGTGCACTATTCCTAATCCGTACCTCGACACTGACCCTAGTGTCCGCACGTGCCCTTACACCAGCATGTGTCCATACCCTCACCTATGCCCTAAACCTTTCCATTCCCTAACCCGAACCCTAGCCATGAATGGAAACCCACCAGCAGCCCTAAACCTTACCCTCCACTGTGCCCTAAACCTAATCCATACGTGAACACAGACCCATGCGTCCGCACGTACCCTGACCCCAGCACGTGTCCGTACACTCACCTGTGCCCTAAACATTGCCGTTCCATAACCCGAACCCTAGCACGTAACGGATAACGACCTGCAGACTTAAACCTTACCCTACGCCGTGCCCTAATACTAATCCATACGCTGACACTGAACCGTGCGTCCGCACGTGCCCTGACGCCGGCACGTTTCCGAACCCTCACTGGTGCCCTAAACCTTATCGTTCCCTAACCCGAACCCTAGCCCGGAACGGAAACCCACCGGCAGCCCTACACCTTACGATCCGGCGTGCCCTAATCCTAATCCATACGCAGCCACTGACACATGCGTCTGCACGTGCCCTGACCCCAGCACATATCCGTACCCTCACCTGTGTCATAAACCTTGCCATTCCCTAACACGAACCCTAGCCCGGAATGGAAACACACCGGCAGCCCTACACCTGAACCTCCGCCGTGCCCTAATCCTAATCCGTACGCCAACACTGACCCGTGCGTCCGCACGTGCACGGACCCCAGCACGTATCCGTACCCTCACCTCTGCCCTAAACTTTGCCATTCCCTAACCCTAAACCTAGCCTGGAACCAAAAACCCACTGTAGACCTACACCTTACCCTCCACCGTGACCTAATCGTAATCCGTACGCTGACACTTACCCATGCGTCCGCACGTGCCCTGACACCAGCACGTTTCCGTACCTTCACCTGTGCCCTAAGCCTTGCCATTCCCTAATCAGAACCCTAGCCTGGAACGGAATCCCACTGGCAGCCCTACACCTTACGCTCCGCTATGCCCTAATCCTAATCCATACGCCGACACTGACCCAGGCGTCCGCACGTGTCCGTACCCTCACCTGTGCCCTAATCCTTGCCGTTCCCTAACCCGAACCCTAGCCCGGAACAGAAACTCAGCGGCAGCCCTACAAGTTACCCTCCGCCGTGCCCTAATCCTAATCCGAACACTGACATTGACCCGCGCGTCCGCATGTGCCCGACCCCTGCACGTGTCCGTACCCTCACCTGTGCCCTAAACCTTGCCGTTCCCTAACCCGAACCCTAGCCGGGAATGGAAACCCATTGGCAGCCCTACACTTTACCCTCCGCCGTGCCCTAATCGTAATCCGTACTCTGACACTGATCCGTGCGTGCACACGTGTGCTGACGCGAGCACATGTCCGAACCCTCACCTGTGCCCTAAACCTTGCCGTTCCCTAACCCGAACCCTAGGCCGGAATGGAAAGCCACCGGCAGCCCTACACCTTACCCTAAACCGTGCACTAATCCTAATCGGTGCGCCGACAGTGACCCGTGCTTCCGCACGTGCCCTGAAACCAGCACGTGTCCTTACACCCACCTGTGCCCTAAACCTTGCCGTTCCCTAACTCGAACCCTAGCCCGGAACTGAAACCCACCGGCTGACCTACAAGTTACCCTCCGCCGTGCCCAAATACTTATCCGTAGGCCGACACTGACCCGTGCGTCCGCACGTTCCCTGACCCCGGCACGTGTCCGTACACTCACCTGTTCCCTAAACTTTGCTCTTCATTAATCCGAACCCTAACCCGTAACGGAAAGCCACCGGCAGCCCTACACCATACCCTCCACCGTGCCCTATTCCTAATCCGTACCTCGACACTGACCCGAGTGTCCGCACGTGCCCTTACACCAGCATGTGTCCATAACTTCACCTATGCCCTAAACCTTTCCATTCCCTAACCCGAACCCTAGACCGGAATGGAAACCCACCGGCAGCCCTAAAGCTTAACCTCCGCCGTGCCCTAATACTAATCTGTACGCCGACACTGACCCGTGCGTCCGCAAGTGCCCTGACCCCAGCACGTATCCGCACCCTCACCTGTGCCCTAAACCTTGCCGTTCCCTAACCCTAACCCTAGCCTGGAACCAAAAACCACCGGCAGCCCTACAATTTACCCTCCGCCGTGCCATAATCCTAATCCGTATGCCGACACTGACCAGTGCATACGCACGTGCCCTGAATGCAGCATGTGTCAATACCCTCACCTCAGCCCTAAACCTTGCCGTTCCCTAACCCTAGCCCAGAACCGAAAACCATCGTCAGCCCTACACCTTACCCTTCGCCGTGCCCTAATCCTAATGCAAACGCCGACACTGACAGGTGCGTCCGCACGTGCCCTGACACCAGCACGTTTCCGTACCCTCACCTGTGCCCTAAACATTGCCGTACCCTAACCCGAACCCTAGCCCAGAACGGAAAACCACGGGCAGCCCTACACCTTAACCTCTGCCGTGCCCAAATCGTAATCCATACGCGGACACTGACCCATGCGCCTGCAAGTGCCCTGACCCAAGCACATGTCCATACCCTCACCTGTGACCTAATCCTTGCCGTTCCCTAACCCGAACCCTAGCCATGAATGGAAACCCACCAGCAGCCCTAAACCTTACCCTCCACTGTGCCCTAAACCTAATCCATACGCGAACACTGACCCATGCGTCCGCACGTACCCTGACCCCAGCACGTGTCCGTACACTCACCTGTGCCCTAAACTTTGCCGTTCCATAACCCGAACACTAGCCCGGAACGGAAAACCACCTGCATCCTTAAACCTTACCCTATGCCGTGCCGTAATACTAATCCATACGCTGACACTGAACGGTGCGTCCGCAAGTGCCCTGACGCCGGCACGTTTCCGAACCCTCACTGGTGCCCTAAACCTTGTCGTTCCCTAACCCGAACCCTAGCCCGGAACGGAAACCCACGCAGCTCTACTCCTTACGATCCGGCGTGCCCTAATCCTAATCCATGCGCAGACACTGACACATGCGTCCGCACGTGCCCTGACCCCAGCACATATTCGTACCCACACCTGTGCCATAAACCTTGCCAATCCCTAACAAGAACCCTAGCCCAGAATGGAAACCCACCGGCAGCCCTACACCTGAACCTCCGCCGTGCCCTAATACTAATCCGTACGCCGACACTGCCCCATGCGTCCGCACGTGCACGGACCCCAGCACGTATCCGTACCCTCACCTCTGCCCTAAACCTTGCCATTCCCTAACCCTAACGCTAGCCTGGAACCAGAAACCCAATGTAGACCTACACCTTACCCTCCACCGTGACCTAAATGTAATCCATACGCTGACACTTACCCATGCGTCCGCACGTGCCCTGACACCAGCACGTGTCCGTACCCTCACCTGTGCCCTAATCCTTGCCGTTCCCTAACCCGAACCCTAGCCCGGAACGGAAACTCACCGGCAGCCCTACAAGTTACCCTCCGCCGTGCCCTAATCCTAATCCGAACACTGACATTGACCCGCGCGTCCGCATGTGCCCTGACCCCTGCACGTGTCCGTACCCTCACCTTTGCCCTAAACCTTGCCGTTTCCTAACCCGAACCCTAGCCTGGAATGGAAACCCATGGGCAGCCCTACACCTTACCCTCCGCCGTGCCCTAATCGTAATCCGTACTCTGACACGGATCCGTGCGTGCACACGTGTGCTGACGCCAGCACATGTCCGAACCCTCACCTGTGCCCTAAACCTTGACGTTCCATAACCCGAACCCTAGGCCGGAATGGAAAGCCACCGGCAGCCCTACACCTTACCCTAAACCGTGCACTAATCCTAATCTGTGCGCCGACACTGACCCGTGCGTCCGCACGTGCCCTGAAACCAGCATGTGTCCATACACCCACCTGTGCCCTAAACCTTGCCGTTCCCTAACTCGAACCCTAGCCCGGAACTGAAACCCACCGGCAGCCCTACAAGTTACCCTCCGCCGTGCCCAAATACTTATCCGTAGGCCGACACTGACCCGTGCGTCCGCACATTCCCTGACCCCGGCACGTGTCCGTACACTCACCTGTTCCCTAAACCTTGCTCTTCATTAACCCGAACCCTAACCCGTAACGGAAAGCCACCGGCAGCCCTACACCATACCCTCAGCCGTGCCCTATTCCTAATCCGAACCTCGACACTGACCCGAGTGTCCGCACGTGCCCTTACACCAGCATGTGTCCATACCCTCACCTATGCCCTAAACATTTCCATTCCCTAACCCGAACCCTAGACCGGAATGGAAACCCACCGGCAGCCCTAAAGCTTAACCTCCGCCGTGCCCTAATACTAATCTGTACGCCGACACTGACCAGTGCGTCCGCAAGTGCCCTGACCCCAGCACGTATCCGCACCCTCACCTGTGCCCTAAACCTTGCCGTTCCCTAACCCTAACCCTAGCCTGGAACCAAAAACCACCGGCAGCCCTACAATTTACCCTCCGCCGTGCCATAATCCTAATCCGTATGCCGACACTGACCAGTGCGTCCGCACGTGCCCTGAATCCAGCATGTTTCCGTACCCACACCTCAGCCCTAAAACTTGCCGTTCCCTAACCCTAGCCCAAAACCGAAAACCATCGTCAGCCCTACACCTTACCCTTCGCCGTGCCCTAATCCTAATGCAAACGCCGACACTGACAGGTGCGTCCGCACGTGCCCTGACACCAGCACGTTTCCGTACCCTCACCTGTGCCCTAAACATTGCCGTACCCTAACCCGAACCCTAGCCCAGAACGGAAAACCACGGGCAGCCCTACACCTTAACATCTGCCGTGCCCAAATCGTAATCCATACGCGGACACTGACCCATGCGCCTGCAAGTGCCCTGACCCAAGCACATGTCCATACCCTCACCTCTGCCCTAATCCTTGCCGTTCCCTAACCCGAACCCTAGCCATGAATGGAAACCCACCAGCTTCCCTAAACCTTACCCTCCACTGTGCCCTAAACCTAATCCATACGCGAACACTGACCCATGCGTCCGCACGTACCCTGACCCCAGCACGTGTCCGTACACTCACCTGTGCCCTAAACTTTGCCGTTCCATAACCCGAACCCTAGCCCGGAACGGAAAACCACCTGCAGCCTTAAAGCTTACCCTACGCCGTGCCCTAATACTAATCCATACGCTGACACTGAACCGTGCGTCCGCACGTGCCCTGACGCCGGCACGTTTCCGAACCCTCACTGGTGCCCTAAACCTTGTCGTTCCTTAACCCGAACCCTAGCCCGGAACGGAAACCGACCGGCAGCCCTACACCTTACGATCCGGCGTGCCCTAATCCTAATCCATACGCAGACACTGACACATGCGTCCGCACGTGCCCTGACCGAAGCATGTGTCCATACCCTCACCTGTGCCCTAAACCTTGCCATTCCCTAACCAGAACCCTAGCCTGGAAAGGAAACCCACCGTCAGCCCTACACCTTACCCTCCGCTATGCGCTAATCCTAATCCATATGCCGACACTGACCCTTGCGTCCGCACGTGCCCGGACACCAGCACGTGTCCGTACCCTCACCTGTGCCCTAATCCTTGCCATTCCCTAACACGAACCCTAGCCCAAAACAGAAACTCAACGGCAGCCCTACAAGTTACCCTCCGCCGTGCCCTAATCCTAATCCGAACACTGACATTGACCCGTGCGTCCGCATGTGCCCTGACCCCTGCACGTGTCCGTACCCTCACCTGTGCCCTAAACCTTGACGTTCCCTAAACCGAACCCTAGCCCTGAACGGAAACCCACGGGCAGCCCTACACCTTACCCTCCGCCGTGCCCTAATCGTAATCCGTACTCTGACACTGATCCGTGCGTGCACACGTGTGCTGACGCCAGCACATGTCCGAAAACTCACCTGTGCCCTAAACCTTGCCGTTCCCTAACCCGAACCCTAGGCCGGAATGGAAAGCCACCGGCAGCCCTACACCTTACGATCCGGCGTGCCCTAATCCTAATCCATACGCAGACACTGACACATGCGTCTGCACGTGCCCTGACCCCAGCACATATTCGTACCCTCACCTGTGCCATAAACCTTGCCATTCCCTAACACAAACCCTAGCCCTGAATGGAAAACCACCGGCAGCCCTACACCTGAACCTCTGCCGTGCCCTAATCCTAATCCGTACGCCGACACTGACCCATGCGTCCGCACGTGCACGGATCCCAGCACGTATCCGTACCCTCACCTCTGCCCTAAACCTTGCCATTCCCTAACCCTAACCCTAGCCTGGAACCAAAAACCCACTGTAGACCTACACCTTACCCTCCACCGTGACCTAAACGTAATCCATACGCTGACACTTACCCATGCGTACGCACGTGCCTTGGCACCAGCACGTGTCCGTACCCTCAACTCTGCCCTAAACCTTGTCTTTCCCTAACCCAAACCCTAGCCCGGAACAGAAACCCACCAGCAGCCCTACAATTTACCCTCCGCCGTGCCCTAATCCTAATCCATACGCCCACACTGTCCCATGCGTCCGCAAGTGCCCTGACCCAAGCATGTGTCCATACCCTCACCTGTGCCCTAAACCTTGCCGTTCCCTAACCCGAACTCTAGCCCGGAACGGAAACCCACGGGCAGCCCTACACCTTACCCTCCGCCGTGCCCTAATCGTAATCCGTACTCTGACACGGATCCGTTCGTGCACACGTGTGCTGACGCCAGCACATGTCCGAACCCTCACCTGTGCCCTAAACCTTGCCGTTCCCTAACCCGAACCCTAGCCATGAATGGAAACCCACCAGCAGCCCTAAACCTTACCCTCCACTGTGCCCTAAACCTAATCCATACGCGAACACTGACCCATGCGTCCGCACGTACCCTGAACCCAGCACGTGTCCGTACACTCACCTGTGCCCTAAACTTTGCCGTTCCATAACCCGAACCCTAGCCCGGAACGGAAAACCACCTGCAGCCTTAAACCTTACCCTACGCCGTGCCCTAATACTAATCCATACGCTGACACTGAACCGTGCGTCCGCACGTGCCCTGACGCCGGAACGTTTCTGAACCCTCACTGGTGCCCTAAACCTTGTCGTTCCCTAACCCAAACCCTAGCCCGGAACGGAAACCCACCGGCAGCCCTACACCTTACGATCCGGCGTGCCCTAATCCTAATCCATACGCAGACACTGACACATGTGTCCGCACGTGCCCTGACCCCAGCACATATCCGTACCCTCACCTGTGCCATAAACCTTGCCATTCCCTAACACGAACCCTAGCCCGGAATGGAAACCCACCGGCAGCCCTACACCTGAACTTCCGCCGTGCCCTAATCCTAATCCGTGCACCGACACTGACCCGTGCGTTCGCACGTGCACGGACCCCAGCACGTATCCGTACCCTCACCTCTGCCCTAAACCTTGACATTCCCTAACCCTAACCCTAGCCTGGAACCAAAAACCCACTGTAGACCTACAGCTTACCCTCCACCGTGACCTAAACGTAATCCATACGCTGACACTTACCCATGCGTACGCACCTGCCGTGACACCAGCACGTGTCCGTACCCTCACCTCTGCCCTAAACCTTTTCGTTCCCTTACCCGAACCCTAGCCCGGAACAGAAACCCCCCGGCAGCCCTACAATTTACCCTCGGCCGTGCCCTAATCCTAATCCATACGCCCACACTCTCCAATGCGTCCGCAAGTGCCCTGACACAAGCATGTGTCCATACACTCACCTGTGCCCTAAACCTTGCCATTCCCTAACCAGAAACCTAGCCCGGAACGGAAACCCACCGGCAGCCCTACACCTTACCATCTGCTATGCGCTAATCGTAATCCATAAGCCGACACTGACACGTGTGACCACACGTGCCCGGACACCAGCACGTGTCCGTACCCTCACCTGTGCCCTAATTCTTGCCGTTCCCTAACCCGAACCCTAGCCCGGAACAGAAACTCACTGGCAGCCCTACAAGTTACCCTCCGCCGTGCCCTAATCCTAATCCGAACACTGACATAGACCCGTGCGTCCGCATGTGCCCTGACCGCTGCACGTGTCCATACCCTCACCTGTGCCCTAAACCTTGCCGTTCCCTAACCCGAACCCTAGGCCGGAATGGAAAGCCACCGGCAGCCCTACACCTTACCCTAAACCGTGCACTAATCCTAATCTGTGCGCCGACAGTGACCCGTGCGTCCGCACGTGCCCTGAAACCAGCACGTGTCCATACACCCACGTGTGCCCTAAATCTTGCCGTTCCCTAACTCGAACCCTAGCCCGGAACTGAAACCCACCGGCAGCCCTACAAGTTACCCTCCGCCGTGCCAAAATACTTATCCGTAGGCCGACACTGAACCGTGCGTCCGCACGTTCCCTGACCCCGGCACGTGTCCGTACACTCACCTGTTCCCTAAACCTTGCTCTTCACTAACCCGAACCCTAACCCGTAACGGAAAGCCACTGGCAGCCCTACACCATACCCTCCGCCGTGCCCTATTCCTAATCCGTACCTCGACACTGACCCGAGTGTCCGCACGTGCCCTTACACCAGCATGTGTCCATAACCTCACCTATGCCCTAAACCTTTCCATTCCCTAACCCGAACCCTAGACCGGAATGGAAACCCACCGGCAGCCCTAAAGCTTAACCTCCGCCGTGCCCTAATACTAATCTGTATGCCGACACTGACCCGTGCGTCCGCAAGTGCCCTGACCCCAGCACGTATCCGCACCCTCACCTGTGCCCTAAACCTTGCCGTTCCCTAACTCTAACCCTAGCCTGGAAACAAAAACCACCGGCAGCCCTACAATTTACCCTCCGCCGTGCCATAATCCTAATCCGTATGCCGACACTGACCAGTGCATCCGCACGTGCTCTGAATCCAGCATGTGTCCATACCCTCACCTCTGCCCTAAACCTTGCCGTTCCCTAACCCTAGCCCAGAACCGAAAACCATCGTCAGCCCTACACCTTACCCTTCGCCGTGCCCTAATCCTAATGCAAACGCCGACACTGACAGGTGCGTCCGCACGTGCCCTGACACCAGCACGTTTCTGTACCCTCACCTGTGCCCTAAACATTGCCGTTCCTTAACCCGAACCCTAGCCCGGAATGGAAACCGACCGGCAGCCCTACACCTTACGATCCGGCGTGCCCTAATCCTAATCCATACGCAGACACTGACACATGCGTCCACACGTGCCCTGACCCCAGCACATATCCGTACCCTCACCTGTGCCATAAACCTTGCCATTCCCTAACACGAACCCTAGCCCGGAATGGAAACCCACCGGCAGCCCTACACCTGATCCTCTGCCGTGCCCTAATCCTAATCCGTGCGCCGACACTGACCCGTGCGTCCGCACGTGCACGGACCCCAGCACGTATCCGTACCCTCACCTCTGCCCTAAACCTTGCCATTCCCTAACCCTAACCCTAGCATGGAACCAAAAACCCACTGTAGACCTACAGCTTACCCTCCACCGTGACCTAAACGTAATCCATACGCTGACACTTACCCATGCGTACTCACATGCCCTGAAACCAGCACGTGTCCGTACCCTCACCTCTGCCCTAAACCTTGTCGTTCCCTAACCCGAACCCTAGCCCAGAACAGAAACACACCGGCAGCCCTACAATTTACCCTCGGCCGTGCCCTAATCCTAATCCATACGCCCACACTGTCCAATGCATCCGCAAGTGCCCTGACCCAAGCATGTGTCCATACTCTCACCTGTGCCCTAAACCTTGCCATTCCCTAAACAGAACCCTAGCCTGGAACGGAAACCCACCGTCAGTCCTACACCTTACCATCTGCTATGCGCTAATCCTAATCCATACGCCGACACAGACCCGTGTGTCCACACGTGCCCGGACACTGGCACGTGTCCGTACCCTCACCTCTGCACTAATCCTTGCTGTTCCCGAACCCAAACCCTAGCCCGGAACAGAAACTCACTGGCAGCCCTACAAGTTACCCTCCGCCGTGCCCTAATCCTAATCCGAACACTGACATTGACCCGTTCGTCCGCATTTGCCCTGACCCCTGCACGTGTCCATACCCTCACCTGTGCCCTAAACCTTGCCGTTCCCTAACCCGAACCCTAGGCCGGAATGGAAAGCCACCGGCAGCCCTACACCTTACCCTAAACCGTGCACTAATCCTAATCTGTGTGCCGACACTGACCCGTGCGTCCGCACGTGCCCTGAAACCAGCATGTGTCCGTACACTCACCTGTGCCCTAAACCTTGCCGTTCCCTAACTCGAACCCTAGCCCGGAACTGAAACCCACCGGCAGCCCTACACGTTACCCTCCGCCGTGCCCAAATACTTATCCGTAGGCCGACACTGACCCGTGCGTCCGCACGTTCCCTGACCCCGGCACCTGTCCGTACACTCACCTGTTCCCTAAACCTTGCTCTTCACTACCCCGAACCCTAACCCATAACGGAAAGCCACCGGCAGCCCTACACCATACCTTCCGCCGTGCCCTATTCCTAATCCGTACCTCGACACTGACCCGAGTGTCCGCACGTGCCCTTACACCAGCATGTGTCCATACCCTCACCTATGCCCTAAACCTTTCATTCCCTAACCCGAACCCTAGACCGGAATGGAAACCCACCCCAGCCCTAAACCTTAACCTCCGCCGTGCCCTAATCCTAATCTGTATGCCGACACTGACCCGTGCGTCCGCAAGTGCCCTGACCACAGCACGTATCCGTAACCTCACCTGTGCCCTAAACTTTGCCGTCCCCTAACCCTAAACCTAGCCTGGAACAAAAAACCACCGGCAGCCCTACAATTTACCCTCCACCGTGCCATAATCCTAATCCGTATGCCGACACTGACTAGTGCGTCCGCAAATGCCCTGAATCCAGCACGTGTTCGTACACTCAACTCTGCCCTAAACCTTGCCGTTCCCTAACCCTAGCCCAGAACCGAAAACCCTCGTCAGCCCTACACCTTACCCTTCGCCATGCCCTAATCCTAATGCAAACGCCAAAACTGACAGGAGCGTCCGCACGTGCCCTGACACCAGCACGTTTCCGTACCCTCACCTGTGCCCTAAACATTGCCGTACCCTAACCCGAACACTAGCCCAGAACGGAAAACCACGGGCAGCCCTACACCTTAACATCTGCCGTGCCCAAATCGTAATCCATACGCGGACACTGACCCATGCGCCTGCAAGTGCCCTGACCCAAGCACATGTCCATACCCTCACCTCTGCCCTAATCCTTGCCGTTCCCTAACCCGAACCCTAGCCATGAATGGAAACCCACCAGCTGCCCTAAACCTTACCCTCCACTGTGCCCTAAACCTAATCCATACGCGAACAATGACCCATGCGTCCCCACGTACCCTGACACCAGCACGTGTCCGTACACTCACCTGTGCCCTAAACTTTGCCGTTCCATAACCCGAACCCTAGCCCGGAACGGAAAACCACCTGCAGGCTTAAACCTTACCCTACGCCGTGCCCTAATACTAATCCATAGGCTGACACTGAACCGTGCGTCCGCACGTGCCCTGACGCCGGCACGTTTCCGAACCCTCACTGGTGCCCTAAACCTTGTCGTTCCTTAACCCGAACCCTAGCCCGGAACGGAAACCGACCGGCAGCCCTACACCTTACGATCCGGCGTGCACTAATCCTAATCCATACGCAGACACTGACACATGCGTCCGCACGTGCCCTGACGCCAGCACATATCCGTACCCTCAACTGTGCCATAAACCTTGCCATTCCCTAACACGAACCCTAGCCCGGAATGGAAACCACCGGCAGCCCTACACCTGAACATCCGCCGTGCCCTAATACTAATCCGTACGCCGACACTGACCCGTGTGTCCGCACGTGCACGGACCCCAGCACGTGTCCGTACCCTCACCTCTGCCCTAAACCTTGTCGTTCCCTAACCCGAACCCTAGCCCGGAACTGAAAACAACCGGCAGCCCTACAATTTACCCTCCGCCGTGCCCTAATCCTAATCCATACGCCCACACTGTCCAATGCGTCCGCAAGTGCCCTGACCCAAGCATGTGTCCATACCCTCTTTTGTGCCCTAAACCTTGCCATTCACTAACCAGAACCCTAGCCTGGAACGGAAACCCACCGTCAGCCCTACACCTTACCATCTGCTATGCGCTAATCCTAATCCATATGCCGACTCTGACCCGTGCGTCCGCACGTGCCCGGACACCAGCACGTGTCCGTACCCTCACCTGTGCCCTAATCCTTGCCGTTCCCTAACCCGAACCCTAGCCCGGAACAGAAACTCACCGGCAGCCCTACAAGTTACCCTCCGCCGTGCCCGAATCCTAATCCGAACACTGACATTGACCCGTGCGTCCGCATGTGCCCTGACCCCTGCACGTGTCCGTACCCTCACCTGTGCCCTAAACCTTGCCGTTCCCTAACCCAAACTCTAGCCCGGAATGGAAACCCACGGGCAGCCCTACACCTTACCCTCCGCCGTGCCCTAATCGTAATCCGTACTCTGACACGGATCCGTGCATGCACACGTGTGCTGACGCCAGCACATGTCCGAACCCTCACCTGTGCCCTAAACCTTGACGTTCCTTAACCCGAACCCTAGGCCGGAATGGAAAGCCACCGGCAGCACTACACCTTACCCTAAACCGTGCACTAATCCTAATCTGTGCGCCGACACTGACCCGTGCGTCCTCACGTGCCCTGAAACCAGCACGTGTCCGTACACTCACCTGTGCCCTAAACCTTGCCGTTCCATAACTCGAAACCTAGCCCGGAACTGAAACCCACCGGCAGCCCTACAAGTTACCCTCCGCCGTGCCCAAATACTTATCCGTATGCCGACACTGACCCGTGCGTCCGCACGTTCCCTGACCCCGGCACGTGTCCGTACACTCACCTGTTCCCTAAACCTTGCTCTTCACTAACCCGAACCCTAACCCGTAACGGAAAACCACCGGCAGCCCTACACCATACCCTCCGCCGTGCCCTATTTCTAATCCGTACCTCGACACTGACACGAGTGTCCGCACGTGCCCTTACACCAGCATGTGTCCATACCCTCACCTATGCCCTAAACCTTTCCATTCCCTAACCCGAACCCTAGACCGGAATGGAAACCCACCGGCCGCCCTAAAGCTTAACCTCCGCCGTGCCCTAATACTAATCTGTACGCCGACACTGACCCGTGCGTCCGCAAGTGCCCTGACCTCACAATGTACCCGTACCCTCAGCTGTGCCCTAAACCTTGCCGTTCCCTAACCCTAACCCTAGCCTGGAACCAAAAACCACCGGCAGCCCTACAATTTACCCTCCGCCGTGCAATAATCCTAATCCGTATGCCGACACTGACCAGTGCGTCCGCACGTGCCCTGAATCCAGCACGTGTCCGTACCCTCACCTCTGCCCTAAACCTTGCCGTTCCCTAACCCTAGCCCAGAACCGAAAACCATCGTCAGCCCTACAGCTTACCCTTCGCCGTGCCCTAATCCTAATGCAAACTCCGATACTGACAGGTGCGTCCGCACGTGCCCTGACACCAGCACGATTCCGTACCCTCACCTGTGCCCTAAACATTGCCGTACCCTAACCCGAACCCTAGCCCAGAATGGAAACCCACGGGCAGCCCTACACCTTAACCTCTGCCGGGCCCAAATCGTAATCCATATGCGGACACTGAACCATGCGCCTGCAAGTGCCCTGACCCAAGCACATGTCCATATCCTCACCTGTGCCCTAATCCTTGCCGTTCCCTAACCCGAACCCTAGCCATGAATGGAAACCCACCAGCAGCCCTAAACCTTACCCTCCACTGTGCCCTAAACCTAATCCATACGTGAACACAGACCCATGCGTCCGCACGTACCCTGACCCCAGCACGTGTCCGTACACTCACCTGTGCCCTAAACATTGCCGTTCCATAACCCGAACCCTAGCACGTAACGGATAACCACCTGCAGACTTAAACCTTACCCTACGCCGTGCCCTAATACTAATCCATACGCTGACACTGAACCATGCGTCCGCACGTGCCCTGACGCCGGCACGTTTCCGAACCCTCACGGGTGCCCTAAACCTTATCGTTCTCTAACCCGAACCCTAGCCCGGAACGGAAACCCACCGGCAGCCCTACACCTTACGATCCGACGTGCCCTAATCCTAATCCATACGCAGACACTGACACATGCGTCTGTACATGCCCTGACCCCAGCACATATCCGTACCCTCACCTGTGTCATAAACCTTGCCATACCCTAACACGAACCCTAGCCCGGAATGGAAACACACCGGCAGCCCTACACCTGAACCTCTGCCGTGCCCTAATCCTAATCCGTACGCCAACACTGACCCGTGTGTCCGCACGTGCACGGACCCCAGCACGTATCCGTACCCTCACCTCTGCCCTAAACCTTGCCATTCCCTAACCCTAACCCTAGCCTGGAACCAAAAACCCACTGTAGACCTACACCTTACCCTCCACCGTGACCTAATCTTAATCCGTACGCTGACACTTACCCATGCGTCCGCACGTGCCCTGACACCAGCACGTTTCCGTACCTTCTCCTGTGCCATAAGCCTTGCCATTCCCTAACCAGAACCCTAGCCTGGAACGGAAACCCACCGGCAGCCCTACACCGTACGCTCCGCTATGCCCTAATCCTAATCCATACGCCGACACTGACCCAGGCGTCCGCACGTGTCCGTACCCTCACCTGTGCCCTAATCCTTGCCGTTCCCTAACCCGAACCCTAGCCCGGAACACAAACTCACCGGCAGCCCTACAAGTTACCCTCCGCCGTGCCCTAATCCTAATCCGAACACTGACATTGACCCACGCGTCCGCATGTGCCCTGACCCCTGCACATGTCCATACCCTCACCTGTGACCTAATCCTTGCCGTTCCCTAACCCGAACCCTAGCCATGAATGGAAACCCACCAGCAGCCCTAAACCTTACCCTCCACTGTGCCCTAAACCTAATCCATACGCGAACACTGTCCCATGCGTCCGCACGTACCCTGACCGCAGCACGTGTCCGTACACTCACCTGTGCCCTAAACTTTGCCGTTCCATAACCCGAACCCTAGCCCGGAACGGAAAACCACCTGCAGCCTTAAACCTTACCCTATGCCGTGCCCTAATACTAATCCATACGCTGACACTGAACGGTGCGTCCGCAAGTGCCCTGACGCCGGCACGTTTCCGAACCCTCACTGGTGCCCTAAACCTTGTCGTTCCCTAACCCGAACCCTAGCCCGGAATGGAAACCCACGCAGCCCTACACCTTACGATCCGGCGTGCCCTAATCCTAATCCATACGCAGACACTGACACATGCGTCCGCACGTGCCCTGACCCCAGCACATATCCGTACCCACACCTGTGCCATAAACCTTGCCATTCCCTAACACGAACCCTAGCCCAGAATGGAAACCCACCGGCAGCCCTACACCTGAACCTCCGCCGTGCCCTAATCCTAATCCGTACGCCGACACTGACCCATGCGTCCGCACGTGCACGGACCCCAGCACGTACCCGTACCCTCACCTCTGCCCTAAACCTTGCCATTCCCTAACCCTAACCCTAGCCTTGAACCAGAAACCCAATGTAGACCTACACCTTACCCTCCACCGTGACCTAAATGTAATCCATACGCTGACACTTACCCATGCGTCCGCACGTGCCCTGACACCAGCACGTTTCCGTACCTTCACCTGTGCCCTAAACCTTGCCATTCCCTAACCAGAACCCTAGCCTGGAACGGAAACCACCGGCAGCCCTACACCTTACGCTCCGCTATGCCCTAATCCTAATCCATACGCCGACACTGACCCGTGCGTCCGCACGTGCCCGGACACCAGCACGTGTCCGTACCCTCACCTGTGCCCTAATCCTTGCCGTTCCCTAACCAGAACCCTAGCCCGGAAGAGAAACTCACCGGCATCCCTACAAGTTACCCTCCGCCGTGCCCTAATCCTAATCTGAATACTGACATTGACCCGCGCTTCCGCATGTGCCCTGACACCTGCACGTGTCCGTACCCTCACCTATGCCCTAAAACTTTCCATTCCCTAACCCGAACCCTAGACCGGAATGGAAACCCACCGGCAGCCCTAATGCTTAACCTCCGCCGTGCCCTAATCCTAATCTGTACGCCGACACTGACCCGTGCGTCCGCATGTGCACTGACCCCTGCACGTGTACGTACGCTCACATGTGCCCTAAACATTGACGTTCACTAACCCGAAACCTAGCCCGGAACGGAAACCCACAGGCAGCCCTAAACCTTACCCTCCGCCGTGTCCTAATCGTAATCCGTACTCTGACAGTGATCCGTGCGTGCACACGTGTGCTGACGCCAGCACAGGTCCGAACCGTCACCTGTGCCGTAAACCTTGCCGTTCCCTAACCCGAACCCTAGGCCGGAATTGAAAGCCACCGGCAGACCTACACCTTACCCTACAGCGTGCACTAATCCTAATCTGTGCGCCGACAAGGACCCGTGCGTCCGCACGTGCCCTGAAACCAGCACGTGTCCGTACACTCACCAGTGCCCTAAACCTTGCCGTTCCCTAACTCGAACCCTAGCCCGAAACTGAAACCCACCGGCAGCCCTACAAGTTACCCTCCGCCGTGCCCAAATACTTATCCGTATGCCGACACTGACCCGTGCGTCCGCACGTTCCCTGACCCCGGCACGTGTCCGTACACTCACCTGTTCCCTAAACCTTGCTCTTCACTAACCCGAACCCTAACCCGTAACGGAAAGCCACCTGCAGCCCTACACCATACCCTCCGCCGTGCCCTATTCCTTATCCGTACCTCGACACTGACCCGAGTGTCCGCACGTGCCCTTACACCAGCATGTGTCCATACCCTCACCTATGCCCTAAACCTTTCCATTCACAAACCCGAACCCTAGACCGGAATGGAAACCCACCGGCAGCCCTAAAGCTTAACTTCCGCCGTGCCCTAATCCTAATCTGTATGCCCACACTGACCCGTGCGTCCGCAAGTGCCCTGACCACAGCACGTATCCGTACCCTCACCTGTGCCTTAAACCTTGCCGTTCCCTAACCCTAACCCTAGCCTGGAACCAAAAACCACCCGCAGCCCTACAATTTACCGTCCGCCGTGCCATAATCCTAATCTGTATGCTGACACTGACCAGTGCGTCCGCACGTGCCCTGAATCCAGCACGTGTCCGTACCCTCACCTCTGCACTAAACCTTGCCGTTCCCTAACCCTAGCCCAGAACTGAAAACCATCGTCAGCCCTACACCTTACCCTTCGCCGTGCCCTAATCCTAAAGCAAACGCCGACACTGACAGGTGCGTCCGCACGTGCCCTGACACCAGCACGTTTCCGTACGCTCACCTGTGCCCTAAACATTGCCGTACCCTAACCCGAACCCTAGCCCAGAACGGAAAACCACGGGCAGCCCGACACCTTAACCTCTGCCGTGCCCAAATCGTAATCCATACGCGGACAGTGACCCATGCACCTGCAAGTGCCCTGACCCAAGCATGTGTCCATACACTCACCTGTGCCCTAATCATTGCCGTTCCCTAACCCGAACCATAGCCATGAATGGAAACCCACCAGCAGCCCTAAACCTTACCCTCCACTGTGCCCTAAACCTAATCCATACGCGAACACTGACCCATGCGTCCGCACGTACCCTGACCCCAGCACGTGACCGTACACTCACCTGTGCCCTAAACTTTGCCGTTCCATAATCCGAACCCTAGCCCGGAACGGAAAACCACCTGCAGCCTTAAACCTTACCCTACGCCGTGCCCTAATACTAATCCATACGCTGACATTGAACCGTGTGTCCGCACGTGCCTTGACGCCGGCACGTTTCCGAACCCTCACTGGTGCCCTAAACCTTGTCGTTCCCTAACCCGATCCCTAGCCCGGAAGGAAAACCCACCGGCAGGCCCTACACCTTACGATCCGGCGTGCCCTAATCCTAATCCATACGCAGACACTGACACCTGCGTCCGCACGTGCCCTGACCCCAGCACCTATCCGTACCCTCACCTGTGCCATAAACCTTGCCATTCCCTAACACGAACCATAGCCCGGAACGGAAACCCACCGGCAGCCCTACACCGGAACCTCCGCCGTGCCATAATCCTAATCCGTACGCCGACACTGACCTGTGCGTCCGCACGTGCACGGACCCCAGCACGTATCCGTACCCTCACATCTGCCCTAAACCTTGCCATTCCCTAACCCTAACCCTAGCCTGGAACCAAAAACCCACTGTAGACCTACACCTTACCCTCCACCGTGACCTAAACGTAATCCATACGCTGACACTTACCCATGTGTACCCACGTGCCCTGACACCAGCACGTTTCCGTACCCTCACCTCTGCCCTAAACCTTGTCGTTACCTAACCCAAACCCTAGCCCCGAACAGAAACCCACCGGCAAACCTAGAATTTACCCTCCGCCGTGCCCTAATCCTAATCCATTCGCCCACACTGTCCCATGCGTCCGCAAGTGCCCTGACCCAAGCATGTGTCCATACACTCACCTGTGCCCTAAACCTTGCCATTCCCTTACCAGAACCCTAGCCCGGAACGGAAACCCACTGGCAGCCCTACACCTTACCCTCCGCTATGCCCTAATCCTAATCCATACGCCGACACTGACCCGTGCGTCCGCACGTGCCCGGACACCAGCACGTATCCGTACCCTCACCTGTGCCCTAATCATTGCCGTTCCCTAACCCGAACCCTAGCCCGGTACAGAAACTCACCGGCAGCCTTACAAGTTACCGTCCGCCGTGCCCTAATACTAATCCGAACACTGATATTGACCCGTGCGTCCGCATGTGCCCTGACCCCTGCACTTGTCCGTACCCTCCCCTGTGCCCTAAACCTTGACATTCCCTAACCCGAACCCTAGCCCGGAACAGAAACCCACGGGCAGACCTACACCTTACCCTCCGCCGTGCCCTGATCGTAATCCGTACTCTGACACTGATTCGTGCGTGCACACGTGTGCTGACGCCAGCACATGTCCGAACCCTCACCTGTGCCCTAAACCTTGCCGTTCCCTAACCCGAACCCTAGGCCAGAATGAAAAGCCACCGGCAGCCCTACACCTTACCCTAAACCGTGCACTAATCCTAATCTGTGCGCCGACACTGAACCGTGCGTCCACACGTGCCCTGAAACCAGCACGTGTCCGTACACTCACCTGTGCCCTAAACCTTGCCGTTCCCTAACTCGAACCCTAGCCCGGAACTGAAACCCACCGGCAGCCCTACAAGTTACCCTCCGCCGTGCCCAAATACTTATCCGTATGCCGACACTGACCCGTGCGTCCGTACGTTCCCTGACCCCGGCACGTGTCCGTACACTCACCTGTTCCCTAAACCTTGCTGTTCACTAACCCGAACCCTAAACCGTAACGGAAAGCCACCGGCAGCCCTACACCATACCCTACTCCGTGCCCTATTCCTAATCCGTACCTCGACACTGACCCGAGTGTCCGCACGTGCCCTTACACCAGCATGTGTCCATAACCTCACCTATGCCCTAAACCTTTCCATTCCCTTACCCGCACCCTAGACCGGAATGGAAACCCACCGGCAGCCCTAATGCTTAACCTCCGCCGTGCCCTAATCCTAATCTGTACGCCGACACTGACCGGTGCGTCCGCAAGTGCCCTGACCCCAGCACGTATCCGTACCCTCACCTGTTCCTTAAACCTTGCCGTTCCCTAACCCTAACCCTAGCCTGGAACCAAAAACCACCGGCAGCCCTACAATTTACCCTCCGCCGTGCCATAATCCTAATCCTTATGCCGACACTGACCAGTGCATCCGCACGCGCACTGAATCCAGCATGTGTCCGTACCCTCACCTCTGCCCTAAACCTTGCCGTTCCCTAACCCTAGCCCAGAACCGAAAACCATAGTCAGCCCTACACCTTACCCTTCGCCGTGCCCTAATCCTAATGCAAACGCCGACACTTACAGGTGCGTCCGCACGTGCCCTGACACCAGCACGTTTCCGTACCCTCACCTGTGCCCTAAACATTGCCGTACCCTAACCCGAACCCTAGCCCAGAACGGAAACCCGCGGGCAGCCCTACACCTTAACCTCTGCCGTGCCCAAATCGTAATCCATACGCGGACACTGACCCATGCGCCTGCAAGTGCCCTGACCCAAGCACATGTCCATACCCTCACCTGTGCCCTAATCCTTGCCGTTCCCTAACCCGAACCCTAGCTATGAATGGAAACCCACCAGCAGCCCTAAACCTTACCCTCCACTGTGCCCTAAACCTAATCCATGCGCGAACCGTGACCCATGCGTCTGCACGTACCCTGACCCCAGCACGTGTCCGTACACTCACCTGTGCCCTAAACTTTGCCGTTGCATAATCCGAACCCTATCCCGGAACGGAAAACCACCTGCAGCCTTAAACCTTACCCTACGACGTGCCCTAATACTAATCCATACGCTGAGACTGAACCGTGAGTCCGCACGTGCCCTGACGCCGGCACGTTTCCGAACCCTCACTGGTGCCCTAAACCTTGTCGTTCCCTAACCCGAACCCTAGCCCGGAACGGAAACCCACTGTAGACCTACACCTTACCCTCCACCGTGACCTAAACGTAATCCATACGCTGACACTTACACATGTGTACGCACGTGCCCTGACACCAGCACGTGTCCGTACCCTCACCTCTGCCCTAAACCTTGTCGTTCCCTAACCCGAACCCTAGCCCGGAACAGAAACCCACCGGCAGCCGTACAATTTACATTCCGCCGTGCCCTAATCCTAATCCATACGCCCACAATGTCACATGCGTCCGCAAGTTCCCTGACCAAGCATGTGTCCATACACTCGCCTGTGCCCTAAACCTTTCTATTCCCTAACCAGAACCCTAGCCCGGAATGGAAACCCACCGGCAGCCCTACACCTTACCCTCCGCTATGCCCTAATCCTAATCAATACGCCGACACTGAACCGTGCGTCCGCACGTGCCCGGACACCAGCACGTGTCCGTACCCTCACCTGTGCCCTAATCCTTGCCGTTCCCTAACCTGAACCCTAGCCCGGAACAGAAACTCACCGGCAGCCCTACAAGTTAGCCTCCGCCGTGCCCTAATCCTAATCCGAACACTGATATTGACCCGTGCGGCCGCATGTGCCCTGACCCCTGCACGTGTCCGTACACTCACCTGTGCCCTAAACCTTTCCGTTCCCTAACCCGAACCCTAGCCCTGAACGGAAACCCACTGGCAGCCCTACACCTTACCCTCCGCCGTGCCCTAATCGTAATCCGTACTCTGACACTGATCCATGCGTGCACACGTGTGCTGACGCCAGCACATGTCCGAACCCTCACCTGTGCCCTAAACCTTGCCGTTCCCTAACCCGAACCCTAGGCCGGAATGGAAAGCCACCGGCAGCCCTACACCTTACCCTAAACCGTGCACTAATACTAATCTGTGCGCCGACACTGACCCGTGCGTCCGCACGTGCCCTGAAACCAGCAGGTGTCCGTACACTCACCTGTGCCCTAAAACTTGCCGTTCCCTAGCTCGAACCCTAGCCCGGAACTGAAACCCACCGGCAGCCCTACAAGTTACCCTCCGCCGTGCCCAAATACTTATACGTATGCCGACAGTGACCCTTGCGTCCGCACGTTCCCTGACCCCGGCACGTGTCCGTACACTCACCTGTGCCCTAAACCTTGCCGTTCCCTTACCCTAACCCTAGCCTGGAACCAAAAACCACCGGCAGCCCTACAATTTACCCTCCGCCGTGCCATAATCCTAATCCGTATGCCGACACTGACCAGTGCATCCGCACGTGCCCTGAATCCAGCACGTGTCCGTACCCTCACCTCTGCCCTAAACCTTGCCGTTCCCTAACCCTAGCCCAGAACCGAAAACCATCGTCAGCCCTACACCTTACCCTTCGCCGTGCCCTAATCCTAATGCAAACGCCGACACTGACAGGTGCGTCCGCACGTGCCCTGACACCAGCACGTTTCCGTACCCTCACCTGTGCCCTAAACATTGCCGTACCCTAACCCGAACGCTAGCCCAAAACGGAAACCAACGGGCAGCCCTACACCTTAACCTCTGCCGTGCCCAAATCGTAATCCATACGCGGACACTGACCCATGCGCCTGCAAGTGCCCTGACCCAAGCACATGTCCATACACTCACCTGTGCCCTAATCCTTGCCGTTCCCTAACCCGAACCCTAGCCATGAATGGAAACCCACCAGCAGCCCTAAACCTTACCCTCCACTGTGCCCTAAACCTAATCCATACGCGAACACTGACCCATGCATCCGCACGTACCCTGACCGCAGCACGAGTCCGTACACTCACCTGTGCCCTAAACTTTGCCGTTCCATAACTCGAACCCTAGCCCAGAACTGAAACCCACCAGCAGCCCTACAAGTTACCCTCCGCCGTGCCCAAATACATATCCGTATGCCGACACTGACCCGTGCGTCCGCACGTTCCCTGACCCCGGCACGTGTCAGTACACTCACCTGTTCCCTAAACCTTGCTCTTCAGTAACCCGAACCCTAACCCGTTACGGAAACCCACCGGCAGCCCTACACCATACCCTCCGCCATGCCCTATTCCTAATCCGTACCTCGACACTGACCCGAGTGTCCGCACGTGCCTTTACACCAGCATGTGTCCATACACTCACCTATTACCTAAACCTTTCCATTCCCTAACCCGAACCCTAGACCGGAATGGAAACCCACCGGCAGCCCTAAAGCTTAAGCTCCGCCGTGCCCTAATCCTAATCTGTACGCCGACACTGACCCGTGCGTCCGCAAGTGCCCTGACCCCAGCACGTATCTGTACCCTCACCTGTGCCCTAAACCTTGCCGTTCGCTAACCCTAACCCTAGCCTGGAACCAAAAACCACCGGCAGCCCTACAATTTACCCTCCGCCGTGCCATAATCCTAATCCGTATGCCGACACAGACCAGTGCGTCCGCACGTGCCCTGAATCCAGCACGTGTCGGTACCCTCACCTCTGCCCTAATCCTTGCCGTTCCCTAATCCTAGCCCAGAACCGAAAACCATCGTCAGCCCTACACCTTAACCTCCGCCGTGCCCTAATCCTAATCTGTACGCCGACACTGACCCGTGCGTCCGCACGTGCCCGGACACCAGCACATATCCGTACCCTCACCTGTGCCCTAATCCTTGCCGTTCCCTAACCCGAACCGTAGCCCGGAACAGAAACTCACCGGCAGCCCTACAATTTACCCTCTGCCGTGCCCTAATCCTAATCCGAACACTGACATTGACCCGTGCGTCCGCAAGTGCCCTGACCACTGCACGTGTCCGTACCCTCACCTGTGCCCTAAACCTTGCCATTTCCTAACCCGAACCCTAGCCCAGAACGGAAACCCACGGGCAGCCCTACACCTTACCCTCGGCCGTGCCCTGATCGTAATCCGTACTCTGACACTGATCCGTGCGTGCACACGTGTGCTGACGCCAGCACATGTCCGAACCCTCACCTGTGCCCTAAACCTTGCCGTTCCATAACCCGAACCCTAGGCCGGAATGGAAAGCCACCGGCAGCCCTACACCTTACCCTAAACCGTGCACTAATCCTAATCTGTGCGCCGACACTGACCCGTGCGTCCGCACGTGCCCGGACACCAGCACGTGTTCGTACCCTCACCTGTGCCCTAATCCTTGCCGTTCCCTAACCCGAATCCTAGCTATGAATGGAAACCCACCAGCAGCCCTAAACCTTACCCTCCACTGTGCCCTAAACCTAATCCATGCGCGAACCGTGACCCATGCGTCTGCACGTACCCTGACCCCAGCACGTGTCCGTACACTCACCTGTGCCCTAAACTTTGCCGTTCCATAACCCGAACCCTAGCCCGGAACGGAAACCCACCGGCAGCCCTACACCTTACGATCCGGCGTGCCCTAATCCTAATCCATACGCAGACACTGACACATGCGTCCGCACGTGCCCTGACCCCAGCACATATCCGTACCCTCACCTGTGCCATAAACCTTGCCATTCCCTAGCACGAACCCTAGTCCGGAATGGAAACCCACTGGCAGCCCTACACCTGAACCTCCGCCGTGCCCAAATCCTAATCCGTACACCGACACTGACCCGTGCGTCCGCACGTGCACTGAGCCCAGCACGTATCCGTACCCTCACCTCTGTCCTAAACCTTGCCATTCCCTAACCCTAACCCTAGCCTGGAACCAAAAACCCACTGTAGACCTACAACTTACCCTCCACCGTGACCTAAACGTAATCCATACGGTGACACTTACCCATGTGTACGCACGTGCCCTGACACCAGCACGTGTCTGTACCCTCACCTCTGCCCTAAACCTTGTCGTTCCATAACCCGAACCCTAGCCCGGAAGAGAAAACCACCGGCAGCCCTACAATTTACCATCCGCCGTGCCCTAATCCTAATCCATACGCCCACACTGTCCCATGCGTCCGCAAGTGCCCTGACCCAAGCATGTGTCCATAACCTCACCTGTGCCCTAAACCTTGCCATTCCCTAACCAGAACACTAGCCCGGAACGGAAACCCACCGGCAGCCCTACACCTTACCCTCCGCTATGCCCTAATCCTAATCCATACGCCGACACTGACCCGTGCGTCCGCACGTGCCCGGACACCAGCACGTGTCTGTACCCTCACCTGTGCCCTAATCCTTGCCGTTCCCTAACCCGAACCCTAGGCCGGAATGGAAAGCCACCGGCAGCCCTACACGTTACCCTAAACCGTGCACTAATCCGAATCTGTGCGCCGACACTGACCCGTGCGTCCGCACGTGCCATGAAACCAGCACGTGTCCATACACCCACCTGTGCCCTAAACCTTGCCGTTCCCTAACTCGAACCCTAGCCCGGACCTGAAACCCACCGGCAGCCCTACAAGTTACCCTCCGCCGTGCCCAAATACTTATCCGTAGGCCGACACTGACCCGTGCGTCCGCACGTTCCCTGACCCCGGCACGTGTCCGTACACTCACCTGTTCCCTAAACCTTGCTCTTCACTAACCCGAACCCTAACCCGTAACGGAAAGCCACCGGCAGCCCTACACCATACCCTCCGCCGTGCCCTATTCCAAATCCGTACCTCGATACTGACCCGAGTGTCCGCACGTGCCCTTACACCAGCATGTGTCCATACCCTCACCTATGCCCTAAAACTTTCCATTCCGTAACCCGAACCCTAGACCGGAATGGAAACCCACCGGCAGCACTAAAGCTTAACCTCCGCCGTGCCCTAATGCTAATCTGTACGCCGACACTGACCCGTGCGTCCGCAAGTGCTCTGACGCCAGCACGTATCCGTACCCTCACCTGTGCCCTAAACCTTGCCGTTCCCTATCCCTAACCCTAGCCTGGAACCAAAAACCACCGGCAGCCCTACAATTTACCCTCCGCCGTGCCATAATCCTAATCCGTATGCTGACACTGACCAGTGCATCCGCACGTGCCCTGAATCCAGCATGTGTCCGTACCCTCACCTCTGCCCTAAACCTTGCCGTTCCCTAACCCTAGCCCAGAACCGAAAACCATCGTCAGCCCTACACCTTACCCTTCGCCGTGCCCTAATCCTAATGCAAACGCCGACACTGACCCTTGCGTCCGCACGTGCACGGACCCCAGCACGTATACGTACCCTCACCTCTGGCCGAAACCTTTCCATTCCCTAACCCTAACGCTAGCCTGGAACCAAAAACCCACTGTAGACCTACACCTTACCCTCCACCGTGACCTAAACGTAATCCATACGCTGACACTTACTCATGCGTCCGCACGTGCCCTGACACCAGCACGTTTCCGTACCCTCACCTGTGCCCTAAACATTGCCGTACCCTAACCCTAACCCTAGCCCAGAACGGAAACCCACGGGCAGCCCTACACCTTAACCTCTGCCGTGCCCAAATCGTAATCCATACGCGGACACTGACCCATGCTCCTGCAAGTGCCCTGACCCAAGCACATGTCCATAACCTCACCTGTGCCCTAATCCTTGCCGTTCCCTAACCCGAACCCTAGCCATGAATGGAAACCCACCAGCAGCCCTAAACCATACACTCCACTGTGCCCTAAACCTAATCCATACGCGAACACTGACCCATGCGTCCGCACGTACCCTGACCCCAGCACGTGTCCGTACACTCACCTGTGCCCTAAACTTTGCCGTTCCATAACCCGAACCCTAGCCCGGAACGGAAAACCACCTGCAGCCTTAAACATTACCCTACGCCGTGCCCTAATACTAATCCATACGCTGACACTGAACCGTTCGTCCGCACGTGCCCTGACGCCGGCACGTTTCCGAACCCTCACTGGTGCCCTAAACCTTGTCGTTCCCTAACCCAAACCCTAGCCCGGAACGGAAACCCACCGGCAGCCCTACACCTTACGATCCGGCGTGCCCTAATCCTAATCCATACGCAGACACTGACACATGCGTCTGCACGTGCCCTGACCGCAGCACATATCCGTACCCTCACCTGTGCCATAAACCTTGCCATTCCCTAACACGAACCCTAGCCCGGAATGGAAACCCACCGGCAGCCCTACACCTGAACCTCCGCCGTGCCCTAATCCTAATCCGTACGCCGACACTGACCCGTGCGTCCGCACGTGCACGGACCCCAGCACGTATCCGTACCCTCACCTCTGCCCTAAACCTTGCCATTCCCTAACCCTAACCCTAGCCTGGAACCAAAAACCCACTGTAGACCTACAGATTACCCTCCACCGTGACCTAAATGTAATCCATACGCTGACTCTTACACATGCGTACGCACGTGCCTTGATACCAGCACGTGTCTGTACCCTCACCTCTGCCCTAAACCTTGTCGTTCCCTAACCCGAACCCTAGCCCGGAACAGAAACCCACCGGCAGCGCTACAATTTACCCTCCGCCGTGCCCTAATCCTAATCCATACGCCCACACTGTCCCATGCGTCCGCAAGTGCCCTGACCCAAACATGTGTCCATACCCTCACCTGTGCCCTAAATCTTGCCATTCCATAACCAGAACCCTAGCCCGGAACGGAAACCCACCGGCAGCCCTACACCTTACACTCCGCTATGCCCTAATCCTAATCCATACGCCGACACTGACCCGTGCGTCCGCACGTGCCCGGACACCAGCACGTGTTCGTACCCTCACCTGTGCCCTAATCCTTGCCGTTCCCTAACGCGAACCCTAGCCCGGAACAGAAACTCACCGGCAGCCCTACTATTTACCCTCCGCCGTGCCCTAATCCTAATCCGAACACTGACATTGACCCGTGCGTCCGCATGTGCCCTCACCCCTGCACGTGTCCGTACCCTCACCTGTGCCCTAAACCTTGCCGTTCCCTAACCCGAACCCTAGCCCTGAACGGAAACCCACGGGCAGCCCTACACCTTACCCTCCGCCGTGCCCTAATCGTAATCCGTACTCTGACACTGATCCGTGCGTGCACACGTGTTCTGACGCCAGCACATGTCCGAACCCTCAGCTGTGCCCTAAAGCTTGCCGTTCCCTAACCCGAACCCTAGGCCGGAATGGTAAGCCACCGGCAGCCCTACACCTTACCCTAAACCGTGCACTAATCCTAAATTGTGCGACGACACTGACCCGTGCGTCCGCACGTGCCCTGAAACCAGCACGTGTCCGTACACACACCTGTGCCCTAAACCTTGCCGTTCCCTAACTCGAACCCTAGCCCGGAACTGAAACCCACCGGCAGCCCTACAAGTTACCCTCCGCCGTGCCCAAATACTTATCCGTATGCCGACACTGAGCCGTGCGTCCGCACGTTCCCTCACCCCGGCACGTGTCCGTACACTCACCTGTTCCCTAAACCTTGCTCTTCACTAACCCGAACCCTAACCCGTAACGGAAAGCCACCGGCAGCCCTACACCATTCCCTCCGCCGTGCCCTATTCCTAATCCGTACCTCGACACTGACCCGAGTGTCCGCACGTGCCCTTACACCAGCATGTGTCCATACCCTCACCTATGGCCTAAACCTTTCCATTCCCTAACCCGAACCCTAGACCGGAATGGAAACCCACCGGCAGCCCTAAAGCTTAACCTCCGCCGTGCCCTAATCCTAATCTGTATGCCGACACTGACCCGTGTGTCCACAAGTGCCCTGACCCCAGCACGTATCCGTACCCTCACCTGTGCCCTAAATCTTGCCGTTCCCTAACCCTAACCCTAGCCTGGAACCAAAAACCCACTGTAGACCTACACCTTACCCTCCACCATGACCTAAACGTAATCCATACGCTGACACTTACTCATGCGTCCGCACGTGCCCTGACACCAGCACGTTTCCGTACCCTCACCTGTGCCCTAAACCTTGCCGTTCCCTAACCCTACCCCTAGCCCGGAACCGAAAACCATCGTCAGCCCTACACCTCACCCTTCGCCGTGCCCTAATCCTAATGCAAACGCCGACACTGACAGGTGCGTCCGCACGTGCCCTGACACCAGTACGTTTCCGTACCCTCACCTGTGCCCTAAACATTGCCGTACTCTAACACGAACCCTAGCCCAGAACGGAAAACCACGGGCAGCCCTACACCTTAACCTCTGCCGTGCCCAAATCGTAATCCATACGCGGACACTGACCCATGCGCCTGCAAGTGCCGTGACCCATCACATGTCCATACGCTCACCTGTGCCCTAATCCATGCCGTTCCCTAACCCGTACCCTGGCCATGAATGGAAACCCACCAGCAGCCCTAAACCTTATCCTGCACTGTGCCCTAAACCTAATCCATACGCGAACACTGACCCATGCGTCCGCACGTACCCTGACCCCAGCACGTGTCCGTACACTCACCTGTGCCCTAAACTTTGCCGTTCCATAACCCGATCCCTAGCCCGGAATGGAAAACCACCTGCAGCCTTAAACCTTACACTACGCCGTGCCCTAATACTAATCCATACGCTGACACTGAACCGTGCGTCCGCACGTGCCCTGATGCTGGCACGTTTCCGAACCCTCACTGGTGCCCTAAACCTTGTCGTTCACTAACCCGAACCCTAGCCCGGAACGGAAACCCACCGGCAGCCCTACAACTTACGATCCGGCGTGCCCTAATCCTTATCCATACGCAGACAGTTACACATGCGTCCGCACGTGCCCTGACCCCAGCACATATCCGTACCCTCACCTGTGCCATAAACCTTGCCATTCCCTAACATGAACCCTAGCCCGGAATGATAACCCACCGGCAGCCCTACACCTGAACCTCCGCCGTGCCCTAATCCTAATCCGTACGCCGACACTGACCCATGCGTCCGCACGTGCACGGACCCCAGCACGTATGCGTACCCTCACCTCTGCCCTAAACCTTGCAATTTCCTATCCCTAACCCTAGCCTGGAACCAAAAACCCACTGTAGACCTACACCTTACCCTCCACAGTGAACTAAAGGTAATCCATACGCTGACACTTACCCATGCGTACGCACGTGCCCTGACACCAGCACGTGTCCGTACCCTCACCTCTGCCCTAAACCTTGTCGTTCCCTAACCCGAACCCTAGCCCGGAAGAGAAACCCACCGGCATCCCTACAATTTACCTTCTGCCGTGCCCTAAATCTAATCCATATGCCCACACTGTCCCATGCGTCCGTAAGTGCCCTGACCCAAACATGTGTCCAAACCCTCACCTGTGCCCTAAACCTTGCCATTCCCTAACCAGAACCCTAGCCCAGAACGGAAACCCACCGGCAGCCCTACACCTTACCCTCCGCTATGCCCTAATCCTAATCCATACGCCGACACTGACCCGTGCGTCCGCACGTGCCCGGACCCCAGCACGTGTCCGTACCCTCACCTGTGCCCTAATCCTTGCCGTTCCCTAATCCGAACCATAGCCCAGAACAGAAACTCACTGGCAGCCCTACAAGTTACCCTCCACCGTGCCCTAATCCTAAGCCGAACACTGACATTGACCCGTGCGTCCGCATGTGCCCTGACCCCTGCACGTGTACGTACCCTCACCTGTGCCCTAAACCTTGACGTTCACTAACCCGAACCATAGCCCAGAACGGAAACCCATGGGCAGCCCTACACCTTACCCTCCGCCGTGCCCTAATCGTAATCCGTACTCTGACACAGATCCGTGCGTGCACACGTGTGCTGATGCCAGCACATGTCCGAACACTCACCTGTGCCCTAAACCTTGCCGTTCCCTAACCCGAACCCTAGGCCGGAATGGAAAGCCACCGGCAGCCCTACACCTTACCCTAAACCGTGCACTAATCCTAATCTGTGCGCCGACACTGACCCGTGCGTCCGCACATGCCCTGAAACCAGCACGTGTCCGTACACTCACCTGTGCCCTAAAGCTTGCCGTTCCCTATCCCTAACCCTAGCCCAGAACCGAAAACCATCGTCAGCCCTACACCTCACCCTTCGCCGTGCCCTAATCCTAATGCAAACGCCGACACTGACAGGTGCGTCCGCACGTGCCCTGACACCAGTACGTTTCCGTACCCTCACCTGTGCCCTAAACATTGCAGTACCCTAACCCGAACCCTAGCCATGAATGGAAACCCACCAGCAGCCCTAAACCTTACCCTGCACTGTGCCCTAAACCTAATCCATACGCGAACACTGACCCATGCGTCCGCACGTACCCTGACCCCAGCACGTGTCCGTACACTCACCTGTGCCCTAAACTTTGCCGTTCCATAACCCGATCCCTAGCCCGGAATGGAAAACCCCCTGCAGCCTTAAACATTACCCTACGCCATGCCCTAATACTAATCCATACGCTGACACTGAACCGTGCGTCCGCACGTGCCCTGATGCCGGCACGTTTCCGTACCCTCACTGGTGCCCTAAACCTTGTCTTTCACTAACCCGAACCCTAGCCCGGAACGGAAACCCACCGGCAGCCCTACAACTTACGATCCGGCGTGCCCTCATCCTTATCCATACGCAGACAGTTAAACATGCGTCCGCACGTACCCTGACCCCAGCACATATCCGTACCCTCACCTGTGCCTTGAACCTTGCCATTCCCTAACACGAACCCTAGCCAGGAATGATAACCCACCGGCAGCCCTACACCTGAACCTCCGCCGTGCCCTAATCCTAATCCGTACGCCGACACTGACCCGTGCGTCCGCACGTGCAAGGACCCCAGCACGTATGCGTACATTCACCTCTGCCCTAAACCTTGCCATTTCCTATCCCTAACCCTAGACTGGAAACAAAAACCCACTGTAGACCTACACCTTACCCTCCACTGTGACCTAAACGTAATCCATACGCTGACACTTACCCATGCGTACGCACGTGCCCTGACTCAAGCACGTGTCCGTACACTCAACTCTGCCCTAAACCTTGTCGTTCCCTAACCCGAACCCTAGCCCGGAACAGAAACCCACCGGCATCCCTACAATTTACCCTCCGCCGTGCCCTAAATCTAATCCATATGCCCACACTGTCCCATGCGTCCGTAAGTGCCCTGACCCAAACATGTGTCCAAACACTCACCTGTGTGTGCCATTCCATAACCAGAACCCTAGCCCGGAACGGAAACCCACCGGCAGCCCTACACCTTACCCTCCGCTATGCCCTAATCCTAATCCATACGCCGACACTGATCCGTGCGTCCGCACGTGCCCGGACCCCAGCACGTGTCCGTACCCTCACCTGTGCCCTAATCCTTGCCGTTCCCTAACCCGAACCGTAGCCCGGAACAGAAACGCACCGGCAGCCGTACAATTTACCCTCCGCCGTGCCCTAATCCTAATCCGAACACTGACATTGACCCGTGCGTCCGCATGTGCCCTGACCCCTGCACGTGTCCGTACCCTCACCTGTGCCCTAAACCTTGCCGTTCCCTAACCCGAACCCTAGCCCGGAACGGAAACCCACGGGCAGCCCTACACCTTACCCTCCGCCGTGCCCAAATCGTAATCCATACGCGGACACTGACCCATGCGCCTGCAAGTGCCCTGACCCAAGCACATGTCCATACCCTCACCTGTGCCCTAATCCTTGCTGTTCCCTAACCCGAACCCTAGCCATGAATGGAAACCCACCAGCAGCCCTAAACCTTACCCTCCACTGTGCCCTAAACCTAATCCATACGCGAACACTGACCCATGCGTCCGCAAGTACCCTGAACCCAGCACGTGTCCGTACACTCACCTGTGCCCTAAACTTTGCCGTTCCATAACCCGAACCCTAGCCCTGAACGGAAATCCACCTGCAGCCTTAAACCTTACCCTACGCCGTGCCCTAATACTAATCCATACGCTGACACTGAACCGTGCGTCCGCACGTGCCCTGACGCCGGCACGTTTCCGAACCCTCACTGGTGCCCTAAACCTTGTCGTTCCCTAACACGAAACCTAGCCCGGAACGGAAACCCACCAGCAGACCTACACCTTACGATCCGGCGTGCCCTAATCCTAATCCATACGCAGACACTGACACATGCGTCCGCACGTGCCGTGTCCCCAGCACATATCCGTACCCTCACCTGTGCCATAAACCTTGCCATTCCCTAACACGAACCCTAGCCCGGAATGGAAACCCACCGGCAGCCCTACACCTGAACCTCCGCCGTGCCCTAATCCTAATCCGTACGCCGACACTGACCCGTGCGTCTGCACGTGCATGGACCCCAGCACGTGTCCGTACCCTCACCTCTGCCCTAAACCTTGCCATTCCCTAACCCTAACCCTAGCCTGGAACCAAAAACCCACTGTAGACCTTCACCTTACCCTCCACCGTGACCTAAACGTAATCCATACGCTGACACTTACCCATGCGTACGCACGTGCCCTGACACCAGCACGTGTCCGTACACTCACCTGTGCCCTAAACTTTGCCGTTCCATAACCCGAACCCTAGCCCTGAACGGAAATCCACCTGCAGCCTTAAACCTTACCCTACGCCGTGCCCTAATACTAATCCATACGCCCACACTGTCCCATGCGTCCGCAAGTGCCCTGAACCAAGCATGTGTCCATACCCTCACCTGTGCCCTAAACCTTGCCATTCCCTAACCAGAACACTAGCCCGGAACGGAAACCCACCTGCAGCCCTACACCTTACCCTCCGCTATGCCCTAATCCTAATCCATACGCCGACACTGACCCGTGCGTCCGCACGTTCCCGGACAACAGCACGTTTCCGTACCCTCACCTGTGCCCTAATCCTTGCCGTTCCCTAACCCGAACCCTAGCCCGGAACAGAAACTCACCGGCAGCCCTACAAGTTACCCTCCGCCGTGCCCTAATCCTAATTCGAACACTGACATTGACCCGTGCGTCCGCCTGTGCCCTTAACCCTGCACGTGTCCGTACCCTCACCTGTGCCCTAAACCTTCCCGTTCCCTAACCCGAACCCTAGCCCGGAACGGAAACCCACGGGAAGCCCTACACCTTACCCTCCACCGTGCCCTAATCGTAATGCGTACTCTGACACTGATCCCTGCGTGCACACGTGTGCTGACGCCAGCACATATCCGAACCCTCACCTGTGCCTTAAACCTTGCCGTTCCCTAACCCGAACCCTAGGCCGGAATGGAAAGCCACCGGCAGCCCTACACCTTACCCTAAACCGTGCACTAATCCTAATCTGTGCGCCGACACTGACCCGTGCGTCCGCACGTGCCCTGAAACCACTACGTGTCCGTACACTCACCTGTGCCCTAAATCTTAGTGTTCCCTAACTCGAACCCTAGCCCGGAACTGAAACCCACCGGCAGCCCTACAAGTTACCCTCCGCCGTGCCCAAATACTTTTCCGTATGCCGACACTTACCCGTGCGTCCGCACGTTCCCTGACCCCGGCACGTGTCCGTACACTCACCTGTTCCCTAAACCTTGCTCTTCACTAACCCGAACCCTAACCCGTAACGGAAAGCCACCGGCAGCCCTACACCATACACTCCGCCGTGCCCTATTCCTAATCCGTACCTCGACACTGACCCGAGTGTCCGCACGTGCCCTTACACCAGCATGTGTCCATACCCTCACCTATGCCCTAAACCTTTCCATTCCCTAACCCGAACCCTAGACCGGAATGGAAACCCACAGGCAGCCCTAAATCTTAACCTCCGCCGTGCCCTAATTCTAATCAGTACGCGGACACTGACCAGTGCGTCCGCACGTGCCCGGACCCCAGCATGTATCCGTACCCTCAGCTGTGCCCTAAACCTTGCCGTTCCCTAACCCTAACCCTAGCCTGGAACCAAAAACCACCGGCAGCCCTACAATTTACCCTCCGCCGTGCCATAATCCTAATCCATATGCCGACACTGACCAGTGCGTCCGCACGTGCCCTGAATCCAGCACGTGTCCGTACCCTCACCTCTGCCCTAAATCTTGCCTTTCCCTAACCCTAGCCCAGAACCGAAAACCATCGTCAGTCCTACACCTTACCCTTCGCCGTGCCCTATTCCTAATGCAAACGCCGACACTGACAGGTGGGTCCCCAAGTGCCCTGACACCAGCACATTTCCGTACCCTCACCTGTGCCCTAAACATTGCCGTACCCTAACCCGAACCCAAGCCCAGAACGGAAACACTCGGGCAGCCCTACCCCTTAACCTCTGCCGTGCCCAAATCGTAATCCATACGCGGACACTGACCCATGCGCCTGCAAGTGCCCTGACCCAAGCACATGTCCATACCCTCACCTGTGCCCTAATCCTTGCCGTTCCCTAACCCGAACCCTAGCCATGAATGGAAACCCACCAGCAGCCCTAAACCTTACCCTCCACTGTGCCCTAAACCTAATCCATACGCGAACACTGACCCATGTGTCCGCACGTACCCTGACCCCAGCACGTGTCTGTACCGTCACCTGTGCCCTAAACTTTGCCGTTCCATAACCCGAACACTAGCCCTGAACGGAAAACCTCCTGCAGCCTTAAACCTTACCCTACGCCGTGCCCTAATACTAATCCATACGCTGACACTGAACCGTGCGTCCGCACGTGCCCTGACGCCGGCACATTTCCGAACACTCACTGGTGCCCTAAACCTTGTCGTTCCCTAACCCGAACCCTAGCGCGGAACGGAAACCCACCGGCAGCCCTACACCTTACGATACGGCGTGCCCTAATCCTAATCCATACGCAGACACTGAAACATGCGTCCGCACGTGCCCTGACCCCAACACATATCCATACCCTCACGTGTGCCATAAACCTTGCCATTCCCTAACACGAACCCTAGCCCGGAATGGAAACCCACCGGCAGCCCTACACCTGAACCTCTGCCGTGCCCTAATACTAATCCGTACGCCGACACTGACCCGTGCGTCCGCACGTGCACGGACCCCAGCACGTGTCCGTACCCTCACCTCTGCGCTAAACCTTGCCATTCCCTAACCCTAACGCTAGCCTGGAACCAAAAACCCACTGTAGACCTACACCTTACCCTCCACCGTGACCTAAACGTAATCCATACGCTGACACTTACCCATGCGTACGGACGTGCCCTGATACCAGCACGTGTCCGTACTCTCACCTCTGCCCTAAACCTTGTCATTCCCTAACCCGAACCCTAGCCCGGAACAGAAACCCACCGGCAGCCCTACAATTTACCCTCCGCTGTGCCCTAATCCTAATCCATACGCCAACACTGTTCCATGCGTCCGCAAGTGTCCTGACCCAAGCATGTGTCCATACCCTCACCTGTGCCCTAAACCTTGCCATTCCCTAACCAGAACCCTAGCCCGGAACGGAAACCCACCGGCAGCCCTACACCTTACCCTCCGCTATGCCCTAATCCTAATCCATACGCCGACACTGACCCGTGCGTCCCCACGTTCCCGGACACCAGCACGTGTCCGTACCCTCACCTGTGCCCTAATCCTTGCCGTTCCCTAACCCGAACCCTAGCCCGGAACAGAAACTCACCGGCAGCCCTACAAGTTACCCTCCGCCGTGCCCTAATCCTAATCCGAACACTGACATTGACCCGTGCGTCCGCATGTGCCCTGACCCCTGCACGTGTCCGTACCCTCACCTGTGCCCTAAACCTTGCCGTTCCCTAACCCGAACCCTAGCCCGGAACGGAAACCCACGGGCAGCCCTACACCTTACCCTCCGCCGTGCCCTAATCGTAATCCGTACTCTGACACTGATCCGTGCGTGCACACGTGTGCTGATGCCAGCACATATCTGAACCCTCACCTGTGCCCTAAACCTTGCCGTTCCCTAACCCGAACCCTAGGCCGGAATGGAAAGCCACCGGCAGCCCTACACCTTACCCTAAACCGTGCACTAATCCTAATATGTGTGCCGACACTGACCCGGGCGTCTGTACGTGCCCTGAAACCAGCACGTGTCCGTACACTCACCTGTGCCCTAAATCTTGCTGTTCCCTAACTCGAACCCTAGCCCGGAACTGAAACCCACCGGCAGCCCTACAAGTTACCCTCCGCCGTGCCCAAATACTTTTCAGTATGCCGACACTGACCCGTGCGTCCGCACGTTCCCTGACCCCGGCACGTGTCCGTACACTCACCTGTTCCCTAAACCTTGCTCTTCAATAACCCGAACCCTAACCCGTAACGGAAAGCCACCGGCAGCCCTACACCATACCCTCCGCCGTGCCCTATTCCTAATCCGTACCTCGACAATGACCCGAGTGTCCGCACGTGCCCTTACACCAGCATGTGTCCATACCCTCACCTATGCCCTAAACCTTTCCATTCCCTAACCCGAACCCTAGACCGGAATGGAAACCCACAGGCAGCCCTAAATCTTAACCTCCGCCTGCCCTAATCCTAATCTGTATGCCGACACTGACCCGTGCGTCCGCAAGTGCCCTGACCCCACCATGTACCCGTACCCTCACCTGTGCCCTAAACCTTGCCGTTCCCTAACCCTAACCCTAGCCTGGAACCAAAAACCACCGGCAGCCCTACAATTTACCCTCCGCCGTGCCATAATCCTAATCCGTATGCCGACACTGACCAGTGCGTCCGCACGTGCCCTGAATCCAGCACGTGTCCATACCCTCACCTCTGCCCTAAAACTTGCCGTTCCCTAACCCTAGCCCAGAACCTAAAACCATCGTCAGCCCTACACCTTACCCTTCGCCGTGCCCTATTCCTAATGCAAACGCCGACACTGACAGGTGCATCCGCACGTGCCCTGACACCAGCACGTTTCCGTACCCTCACCTGTGCCCTAAACATTGCCGTACCCTAACCCGAACCCTAGCCCAGAACGGAAACCCTCGGGCAGCCCTACACCTTGACCTCTGCCATGCCCAAATCGTAATCCATACGCGGACACTGACCCATGCGCCTGCAAGTGCCCTGACCCAAGCACATGTCCATACCCTCACCTGTGCCCTAATCCTTGCCGTTCCCTAACCCGAACCCTAGCCATGAATGGAAACCCACCAGCAGCCCTAAACCTTACCCTCCACTGTGCCCTAAACCTAATCCATACGCGAACACTGACCCATGCGTCCGCATGTACCCTGACCACAGCACGTGTCCGTACACTCACCTGTGCTCTAAACTTTGCCGTTCCATAACCCGAACCCTAGACCGGAACGGAAAACCACCTGCAGCCTTAAACCTTACCCTACGCCGTGCCCTAATTCTAATCCATACGCTGACACTGAACCGTGCGTCCGCACGTGCCCTGACGCCGGCACGTTTCCGAAACCTCACTGGTGCCCTAAACCTTGTCGTTCCCTAACCCGAACCCTAGCCCGAAACGGAAACCCACCGGCAGCCCTACACCTTACGATCCGGCATGCCCTAATCCTAATCCATACGCAGACACTGACACGTGCGTCCGCACGTGCCCTGACCCCAGCACATATCCGTACCCTCACCTGTGCCATAAACCTTGCCATTCCCTAACACGAACCCTAGCCTGGAATGGAAACACACCGGCCGCCCTACACCTTACGATCCGGTGTGCCCTTATCCTAATCCATACGCAGACACTGACACATGCGTCCGCACGTGCCCTGACCCCAGCACATATCCGTACCCTCACCTGTGCCATAAACCTTGCCATTCCCTAACACGAACCCTAGCCTGGAATGGAAACCCACCGGCAGCCCTACACCTGAACCTCCGCCGTGCCCTAATCCTAATCCGTACGCCAACACTGACCCGTGCGTCCGCACGTGCACGGACCCCGGCACGTATCCTACCCTCACCTCTGCCCTAAACCTTGCCATTCCCTAACCCTAACCCTAGCCTGGAACCAAAAACCCACTGTAGACCTACACCTTACCCTCCACCGTGACCTATACGTAATCCATACGCTGACACTTACCCATGCGTACGCACGTGCCCTGACACCAGCACGTGTCCGTACCCTCACCTCTGCCCTAAACCTTGTCATTCCCTAACCCGAACCCTAGCCCAGAACAGAAACACACCGGCAGCCCTATAATTTACCCTCCGCCGTGCCCTAATCCTAATCCATACGCCCACACTGTCCCATGCGTCCGCAAGTGCCCTGTCCCGAGCATGTGTCCATACCCTCACCTGTGCCCTAAACCTTGCCATTCCCTAACCAGAACCCTAGCCCGGAACGGAAACCCACCGGCATCCCTACACCTTACCCTCCGCTATGCCCTAATCCTAATCCATACGCCGACACTGACCCGTGCGTCCGCACGTGCCCGGACACCAGCACGTGTCCGTACCCTCACCTGTGCCCTAATCCTTGCCGTTCCCTAACCCGAACCCTAGCCCGGAACAGAAACACACCGGCAGCCCTACAAGTTACCCTCCGCCGTGCCCTAATCCTAATCCGAACACTGACATTGACCCGTGCGTCCGCATGTGCCCTGACCCCTCCACGTGTCCGTACTCTCACCTGTGCCCTAAATCTTGCCGTTCCCTAACCCGAACCCTAGCCCAGAACGGAAACCCACGGGCAGCCCTACACCTTACCCTCCGCCGTGCCCTAATCGTAATCCATACACTGACACTGATCCGTGCGTGCACACGTGTGCTGACGCCAGCACATGTCCGAACACCCACCTGTGCCCTAAACCTAGCCGTTCCCTAACCCGAACCCTAGGCCGGAATGGAAAGCCACCGGCAGCCCTACACCTTACCCTAAACCGTGCACTAATCCTAATCTGTGCGCCGACACTGACCCGTGCGTCCGCACGTGCCCTGAAACCAGCACGTGTCCATACACTCACCTGTGCCCTAAACGTTGCCGTTCCCTAACTCGAACCCTAGCCCGGAACTGAAACCCACCGGCAGCCCTACAAGTTACCCTCCGCCGTGTCCAAATACTTATCCATATGCCGACACTGACCCGTGCGTCCGCACGTTCCCTGACCCCGGCACGTGTCCGTACACTCACCTGTTCCCTAAACCTTGCTCTTCACTAACCCGAACCCTAACCCGTAACGGAAAGCCACCGGCAGCCCTAGACCATAACCTCCGCCGTGCCCTATTCCTAATCTGTACCTCGACACTGACCCGAGTGTCCGCACGTGCCCTTACACCAGCATGTGTCCATACCCTCACGTATGCCATAACCTTTCCATTCCCTAACCCGAAGCCTAGACCAGAATGCAAACCCACCGGCAGCCCTAAAGCTTAACCTCCGCCGTGCCCTAATTCTAATCTGTACGCGGACACTGACCCATGCGTCCGCACGTGCCCTGACCCCAGCACGTATCCGTACCCTCACCTGTGCCCTAAACCTTGCCGTTCCCTAACCCTAACCCTAGCCTGGAACCAAAAACCACCGGCAGCCCTACAATTTACCCTCCGCCGTGCCATAATCCTAATCCGTATGCCGACTCTGACCAGTGCGTCTGCACGTGCCCTGAATCCAGGACGTGTCCGTACCCTCACCTCTGCCCTAAACCTTGCCTTTCCCTAACCCTAGCCCAGAACCGAAAACCATCGTCAGCCCTACACCTTACCCTTCGCCGTGCCCTAATCCTAATGCAAACGGCGACACTGACAGGTGCGTCCGCACGTGCCCTGACACCAGCACGTTTCCGTACCCTCACCTGTGCCCTAAACATTGCCGTACACTAACCCGAACCCTAGCCCAGAACGGAAACACTCGGGCAGCCCTACACCTAAACCTCTGCCATGCCCAAATCGTAATCCATACGCGGACACTGACCCATGCGCCTGCAAGTGCCCTGACCCAAGCACATGTCCATACCCTCACCTGTGCCCTAATCCTTGCCGTTCCCTAACCCGAACCCTAGCCATGAATGGAAACCCACCTGCAGCCCTAAACCTTACCCTCCACTGTGCCTTAAACCTAATCCATACGCGAACACTGACCCATGCGTCCGCACGTACCCTGACCCCAGCACGTGTCCGTACACTCACCTGTGCCCTAAACTTTGCCGTTCCATAACCCGAACCCTAGCCCGGAACGGAAAACCACCTGCAGCCTTAAACCTTACCCTACGCCGTGCCCTAATACTAATCCATACGCTGACACTGAACCATGCGTCCGCACGTGCCCTGACGCCGGCACGTTTCCGAACCCTCACTGGTGCCCTAAACCTTGTCGTTCCCTAACCCGAACCCAAGCCCGGAACGGAAACCAACCGGCAGCCCTACACCTTACGATCCGGCGTGCCCTAATCCTAATCCATACGCAGACACTGACACTTGCGTTCGCACGTGCCCTGACCCCAACACATATCCGTACCCTCACCTGTGCCATAAACCTTGCCATTCCGTAACACGAACCCTAGCCTGGAATGGAAACCCACCGGCAGCCCTACACCTGAACCTCCGCCGTGCCCTAATCCTAATCCGTACGCCAACACTGACGCGTGCGTCCGCACGTGCACGGACCCCAGCACGTATCCTACCCTCACCTCTGCCCTAAACCTTGCCATTCCCTAACCCTAACCCTAGCCTGGAACCAAAAACCCACTGTAGACCTACACCTTACCCTCCACCGTGACCTAAACGTAATCCATACGCTGACACTTACCCATGCGTACGTACGTGCCCTGACACCAGCACGTGTCCGAACCCTCACCTCTGCCCTAAACCTTGTCATTCCCTAACCCGAACCCTAGCCCGGAACAGAAACCCACCGGCAGCCCTACAATTTACCCTCCGCCGTGCCTTAATCCTAATCCATACGCCCACACTGTCCCATGCGTCCACAAGTGCCCTGTCCGAGCATGTGTCCATACCCTCACCTGTGCCCTACACCTTGCCATTCCCTAACCAGAACCCTAGCCCGGAACGGAAACCCACCGGCAGCCCTACACCTTACCCTCCGCTATGCCCTAATCCTAATCCATACGCCGACACTGACCCGTGCGTCCGCACGTGCCCGGACACCAGCACGTGTCCGTACCCTCACCTGTGCCCTAATACTTGCCGTTCCCTAACCCGAACCCTAGCCCTGAACAGAAACTCACCGGCAGCCCTACAAGTTACCCTCCGCCGTGCCCTAATCCTAATCCGAACACTGACATTGACCCGTGCGTCCGCATGTGCCCTGAACCCTGCACGTGTCCATACCTTCACCTGTGCCCTAAACCTTGCCGTTCCCTAACCCGAACCCTAGCCCGGAACGGAAACCCACGGGCAGCCCTACACCTTACCCTCCGCCGTGCCCTGATCGTAATACGTACTCAGACACTGATCCGTGCGTGCACACGTGTGCTGACGCCAGCACATGTCCGAACCCTCACCTGTGCCCTAAACCTTGCCGTTCCCTAACCCGAACCCTAGGCCAGAATGGAAAGCCACCGGCAGCCCTACACCTTACCCTAAACCGTGCACTAATCCTAATCTGTGCGCCGACACTGACCCGTGCGTCCGCACGTGCCCTGAAACCAGCACGTGTCCGTACACTCACCTGTGCCCTAAACCTTGCCGTTCCCTAACTCGAACCCTAGCCCGGAACTGAAACCCACCGGCAGCCCTACAAGTTACCCTCCGCCGTGCCCAAATACTTATCCGTAAGCAGACACTGACCCGTGCGTCCGCACGTTCCCTGACCCCGGCACGTGTCCGTACACTCACCTGTTCCCTAAACCTTGCTCTTCACTAACCCGAACCCTAACCTGTAACGGAAAGCCACCGGCAGCCCTACACCATACCCTCCGCCGTGCCCTATTCCTAATCCGTACCTCGACACTGACCCGAGTGTCCGCACGTGCCCTTTCACCAGCATGTGTCCATACCCTCACCTATGCCCTAAACCTTTCCATTCCCTAACCCGAACCCTAGACAAGAATGGAAACCCACCGGCAGCCCTAAAGCTTAACCTCCGCCGTGCCCTAATTCTAATCTGTACGCCGACACTGACCAGTGCGTCCGCACGTGCCCTGACCACAGCACGTATCCGTACCCTCACCTGTGCCATAAACATTGCCATTCCCTAACACGAACCCTAGCCTGGAATGGATACCCACCAGCCGCCCTACACCTGAACCTCCGCCGTGCCCTAATCCTAATCCGTACGCCGATACTGAACCGTGCGTCCGCACGTGCACGGACCCCAGCACGTATCCGTACCCTCAGCTCTGCCCTAAACCTTGCCATTCCCTAACTCTAACCCTAGCCTGGAACCAAAAACCCACTGTAGACCTACACCTTACCCACACCGTGACCTAAACGTAATCCATACGCTGACACTTACCCATGCGTACGCACGTGTCCTGACACCAGCACGTGTCCGTACCCTCACCTCTGCCCTAAACCTTGTCATTCCCTAACCCGAACCCTAGCCCGGAACAGAAACACACCGGCAGCCCTACAATTTACCCTCCGCCGTGCCTTAATCCTAATCCATACGCCCACACTGTCCCATGCGTCCACAAGTGCCCTGTCCGAGCATGTGTCCATACCCTCACCTGTGCCCTAAACCTTGCCATTCCCTAACCAGAACCCTAGCCCAGAACGGAAACCCACCGGCAGCCCTACACCTTACCCTCCGCTATGCCCTAATCCTAATCCATACGCCGACACTGACCCGTGCGTCCGCACGTGCCCGGACACCAGCACGTGTCCGTACCCTCACCTGTGCCCTAATACTTGCCGTTCCCTAACCCGAACCCTAGCCCTGAACAGAAACTCACCGGCAGCCCTACAAGTTACCCTCCGCCGTGCCCTAATCCTAATCCGAACACTGACATTGACCCGTGCGTCCGCATGTGCCCTGAACCCTGCACGTGTCCATACCTTCACCTGTGCCCTAAACCTTGCCGTTCCCTAACCCGAACCCTAGCCCGGAACGGAAACCCACGGGCAGCCCTACACCTTACCCTCCGCCGTGCCCTAATCGTAATCCGTACTCAGACACTGATCCGTGCGTGCACACGTGTGCTGACGCCAGCACATGTCCGAACCCTCACCTGTGCCCTAAACCTTGCTCTTCACTAACCCGAACCCTAGGCCAGAATGGAAAGCCACCGGCAGCCCTACACCTTACCCTAAACCGTGCACTAATCCTAATCTGTGCGCCGACACTGACCCGTGCGTCCGCACGTGCCCTGAAACCAGCACTTGTCCGTACACTCACCTGTGCCCTAAACCTTGCCGTTCCCTAACTCGAACCCTAGCCCGTAACTGAAACCCACCGGCAGCCCTACAAGTTACCCTCCGCCGTGCCCAAATACTTATCCGTATGCAGACACTGACCCGTGCGTCCGCACGTTCCCTGACCCCGGCACGTGTCCGTACACTCACCTGTTCCCTAAACCTTGCTCTTCACTAACCCGAACCCTAACCTGTAACGGAAAGCCACCGGCAGCCCTACACCATACCCTCCGCCGTGCCCTACTCCTAATCCGTACCTCGACACTGACCCGAGTGTCCGCACGTGCCCTTACACCAGCATGTGTCCATACCCTCACCTATGCCCTAAAACTTTCCATTCCCTAACCCGAACCCTAGACAAGAATGGAAACCCACCGGCAGCCCTAAAGCTTAACCTCCGCCGTGCCCTAATTCAAATCTGTACGCCGACACTGACCAGTGCGTCCGCACGTGCCCTGACCCCAGCACGTATCCGTACCCCCACCTGTGCCATAAACATTGCCATTCCCTAACACGAACCCTAGCCTGGAATGGATACCCACCAGCCGCCCTACACCTGAACCTCCGCCGTGCCCTAATCCTAATCCGTACGCCGATACTGAACCGTGCGTCCGCACGTGCACGGACCCCAGCACGTATCCGTACCCTCACCTCTGCCCTAAACCTTGCCATTCCCTAACCCTAACCCTAGCCTGGAACCAAAAACCCACTGTAGACCTACACCTTACCCTCCACCGTGACCTAAACGTAATCCATACGCTGACACTTACCCATGCGTACGCACGTGCCCTGACACCAGCACGTGTCCGTACCCTCACCTCTGCCCTAAACCTTGTCATTCCCTAACCCGAACCCTAGCCCGGAACAGAAACCCACCGGCAGCCCTACAATTTACCCTCCGCCGTGCCCTAATCCTAATCCAGACGCCCACACTGTCCCATGCGTCCGCAAGTGCCCTGACACGAGCATGTGTCCATACCCTCACCTGTGCCCTAAACCTTGCCATTCCCTAACCAGAACCCAAGCCTGGAACGGAAACCCACCGGCAGCTCTACACCTTACCCTCCGCTATGCCCTAATCCTAATCCATACGCCGACACTGACCAGTGCGTCCGCACGTGCCCTGACCCCAGCACGTATCCGTACCCTCACCAGTGCCCTAAACCTTGCCGTTCCCTAACCCTAACCCTAGCCTGGAACCAAAAACCACCGGCACCCCTACAATTTAACCTCCGCCGTGCCATAATCCTAATCCGTATGCCGACACTGACCAGTGCGTCCGCACCTGCCCTGAATCCAGCACGTGTCCGTACCCTCACCTCTGCCATAAACCTTGCCTTTCCCTAACCCTAGCCCAGAACCGAAAACCATCGTCAGCCCTACACCTTACCCTTCGCCGTGCCCTAATCCTAATGCAAACGCCGACACTGACAGGTGCGTCCGCACGTGCCCTGACACCAGCACGTTTCCGTACACTCACCTGTGCCCTAAATATTGCCGTACCCTAACCCTAAACCTAGCCCAGAACGGAAACCGTCGGGCAGCCCTACACCTTAACCTCTGCCGTGCCCAAATCGTAATCCATACGCGGACACTGACCCATGCGCCTGCAAGTGCCCTGACCCAAGCACATGTCCATACCCTCACCTGTGCCCTAATCCTTGCCGTTCCCTAACCCGAACCCTAGCCATGAATGGAAACCCACCAGCAGCCCTAAACCTTACCCTCCACTGTGCCCTAAACCTAATCTGTACGCGAACACTGACCCATGCGTCCGCACGTACCCTGACCCCAGCACGTGTCCGTACACTCACCTGTGCCCTAAACTTTGCCGTTCCATAACCCGAACCCTAGCCCTGAACGGAAAACCACCTGCAGCCTTAAACCTTACCCTAAGCCGTGCCCTAATACTTATCCATACGCTGACACTGAACCGTGCGTCCGCACGTGCCCTGACGCCGGCACGTTTCCAAACCCTCACTGGTGCCCTAAACCTTGTCGTTCCCTAACCTGAAACCTAGCCCGTAACGGAAACCCACCAGCAGACCTACACCTTACGATCCGGCGTGCCCTAATCCTAATCCATACGCAGACACTGACACATGCGTCCGCACGTGCCGTGACCCCAGAACATATCCGTATCCTCACCTGTGCCATAAACCTTGCGATTCCCTAACACGAACCGTAGCCCGGAATGGAAACCCACCAGCAGACCTACACCTGAACCTCCGCCGTGCCCTAATCCTAATCCGTACGCCGACACTGACCCGTGCGTCCGCACGTGCACCCACCCCAGCACGTATCCGTACCCTCACCTCTGCCCTAAACCTTGCCATTCCCTAACCCTAACCATAGCCTGGAACCAAAAACCCACTGTAGACCTACACCTTACCCTCCACCGTGACCTAAACGTAATCCATACGCTGACACTTACCCATGCGTACGCACGTGCCCTGACACCAGCACGTGTCCGTACCCTCACCTCTGCCCTAAACCTTGTCGTTCCCTAACCCGAACCCTAGCCCGGAACAGAAACTCACCGGCAGCCCTACAAGTTACCCTCCGCCGTGCCCTAATCCTAATCCGAACACTGACATTGACCTGTGCGTCCGCATGTGCCCTGACCCATGCATGTGTCCGTAGACTCACCTGTGCCCTAAATCTTTCCATTCCCTAACCCGAACCCTAGCCCGGAACGGAAAACCACGGGCAGCCCTACACCTTACCCTCCGCCGTGCCCTAAACGTAATCCGTACTCTGACACTGATCCGTGCGTGCACACGTGTGCTGACGCCAGCACATGTCCGAACCCTCACCTGTGCCCTAAACTTTGCCGTTCCCTAACCCGAACCCTAGGCCGGAATGGAAAGCCACCGGCAGCCCTACACCTTACCCTAAACCGTGCAATAATCCTAATCTGTGCGCCGACACTGACCCGTGCGTCCGCACGTGCCCTGAAACCGGCACGTGTGCGTACACTCAACTGTGCCCTAAAACTTGCCGTTCCCTAACTCGAACCCTAGCCCGGAACTGAAATCCACCGGCAGCCCTACAAGTTACCCTCCGCCGTGCCCAAATACTTATCCGTATGCCGACACTGACCCGTGAGTCCGCACGTTCCCTGACCCCGGCCCGTGTCCGTACACTCACCTGTTCCCTAAACCTTGCTCATCACTAACACGAACCCTAACCCGTAACGGAAAGCCACCGGCAGCCCTACACCATACCCTCCGCCGTGCCCTATTCCTAATCCGTACCTCGACACTGACCCGAGTGTCCGCACGTGCCCTTACACCAGCATGTGTCCATACCCTCACCTATGCCCTAAACCTTTCCATTCCCTAACCCGAACCCTAGACCAGAAGGGAAACCCACCGGCAGCCCTAAAGCTTAACCTCCGCCGTGCCCTAATTATAATCTGTACGCCGACACTGACCAGTGCGTCCGCACGTGCCCTGACCCCAGCACGTATCCGTACCCTCACCAGTGCCCTAAACCTTGCCGTTCCCTAACCCTAACCCTAGCCTGGAACCAAAAACCACCGGCACCCCTACAATTTAACCTCCGCCGTGCCATAATACTAATCCGTATGCCGACACTGACCAGTGCGTCCGCACGTGCCCTGAATCCAGCACGTGTCCGTACCCTCACCTCTGCCATAAACCTTGCCTTTCCCTAACCCTAGCCCAGAACCGAAAACCATCGTCAGCCCTACACCTTACCCTTCGCCGTGCCCTAATCCTAATGCAAACGCCGACACTGACAGGTGCGTCCGCACGTGCCCTGACACCAGCACGTTTCCGTACACTCACCTGTGCCCTAAATATTGCCGTACCCTAACCCGAAACCTAGCCCAGAACGGAAACCGTCGGGCAGCCCTACACCTTAACCTCTGCCGTGCCCAAATCGTAATCCATACGCGGACACTGACCCATGCGCCTGCAAGTGCCCTGACCCAAGCACATGTCCATACCCTCACCTGTGCCCTAATCCTTGCCGTTCCCTAACCCGAACCCTAGCCATGAATGGAAACCCACCAGCAGCCCTAAACCTTACCCTCCACTGTGCCCTAAACCTAATCCATACGCGAACACTGACCCATGCGTCCGCACGTACCCTGACCCCAGCACGTGTCCGTACACTCACCTGTGCCCTAAACTTTGCCGTTCCATAATCCGAACCCTAGCCCAGAACGGAAAACCACCTGCAACCTTAAACCTTACCTACCTCGTGCCCTAATACTAATCCATACGCTGACACTGAACCGTGCGTCCGCACGTGCCCTGACGCCGGCACGTTTCCGAACCCTCACTGGTGCCCTAAACCTTGTCATTCCCTAACCCGAACCCTAGCCCGAAACGGAAACCCACCGGCAGCCCTACACCTTACGATCCGGCGTGCCTTAATCCTAATCCATACGCAGACACTGACACATGCGTCCGCACGTGCCCTGACCCCAACACATATCCGTACCCTCACCTGTGCCATAAACCTTGCCATTCCCTAACACGAACCCTAGCCCGGAATGGAAACCCACTGGCAGCCCTACACCTGAACCTCCGCCGTGCCCTAATCCTAATCCGTATGCCGACACTGACCCGTGTGTCCGCACGTGCACGGACCCCAGGACGTATCCGTACCCTCACCTCTGCGCTAAACCTTGCCATTCCCTAACCCTAACGCTAGCCTGGAACCAAAAACCCACTGTAGACCTACACCTTACCCTCCACCGTGACCTAAACGAAATCCGTAGGCTGACACTTACCCATGCGTACGCACGTGCCATGATACCAGCACGTGTCCGTACCCTCACCTCTGCCCAAAACCTTGTCATTCCCTAACCGGAACCCTAGCCCGGAACAGAAACCCACCGGCAGCCCTACAATTTACCCTCCGCCATGCCCTAATCCTAATCCATACGCCCTCACTGTCCCATCTGTCCGCAAGTGTCCTGACCCAAGCATGTGTCCATACCCTCACCTGTGCCCTAAACCTTGCCATTCCCTAACCAGAACCCTAGCCCGGAACGGAAACCCACCAGCAGCCCTACACCTTACCCTCCGCTATGCCCTAATACTAAACCATACGCCGACACTGACCCGTGCGTCCGCACGTTCCCGTACACCAGCACGTGTCCGTACCCTCACCTGTGCCCTAATACTTGCCGTTCCCTAACCCGAACCCTAGCCCGGAACAGAAACTCACCGGCAGCCCTACAAGTTACCCTCCGCCGTGCCCTAATCCTAATCTGAACACTGACATTGACCCGTGCGTCCGCATGTGCCCTGACCCATGCATGTGTCCGTACACTCACCTGTGCCCTAAACCTTTCCGTTCCCTAACCCGAACCCTAGCCCGGAACGGAAACCCACGGGCAGCCCTACACCTTACCCTCCGCCGTGCCCTAAACGTAATCCGTACTCTGACACTGATCCGTGCGTGCACACGTGTGCTGACGCCAGCACATGTCCGAACCCTCACCTGTGCCCTAAACTTTGCCGTTCCCTAACCCGAACCCTAGGCCGGAATGGAAAGCCACCGGCAGCCCTACACCTTACCCTAAACCGTGCACTAATCCTAATCTGTGCGCCGACACTGACCCGTGCGTCCGCACGTGCCCTGAAACCGGCACGTGTGCGTACACTCACCTGTGCCCTAAACCATGCCGTTCCCTAACTCGAACCCTAGCCCGGAACTGAAATCCACCGGCAGCCCTACAAGTTACCCTCCGCCGTGCCCAAATACTTATCCGTATGCCGACACTGACCCGTGAGTCCGCACGTTCCCTGACCCCGGCCCGTGTCCGTACACTCACCTGTTCCCTAAACCTTGCTCTTCACTAACACGAACCCTAACCCGTAACGGAAAGCCACCGGCAGCCCTACACCATACCCTCCGCCGTGCCCTATTCCTAATCCGTACCTCGACACTGACCCGAGTGTCCGCACTAGCCCTTACACCAGCATGTGTCCATACCCTCACCTATGCCCTAAACCTTTCCATTCTCTAACCCGAACCCTAGACCAGAAGGGAAACCCACCGGCAGCCCTAAAGCTTAACCTCCGCCGTGCCCTAATTCTAATCTGTACGCGGACACTGACCAGTGCGTCCGCACGTGCCCTGACCGCAGCACGTATCCGTACCTTCTCCAGTGCCCTAAACCTTGCCGTTCCCTAACCCTAACACTAGCCTGGAACCAAAAACCACCGGCACCCCTACAATTTACCCTCCGCCGTGCCATAATCCTAATCCGTATGCCGACACTGACCAGTGCGTCCGCACGTGCCCTGAATCCAGCGCGTGTCCGTACCCTCACCTCTGCCATAAACCTTGCCTTTCCCTAACCCTAGCCCAGAACCGAAAACCATCGTCAGCCCTACACCTTACCCTTCGCCGTGCCCTAATCCTAATGCAAACGCCGACACTGACAGGTGCGTCCGCACGTGCCCTGACACCAGCACGTTTCCGTACCCTCACCTGTGCCCTAAATATTGCCGTACCCTAACCCGAAACCTAGCCCAGAACGGAAACCGTCGGGCAGCCCTACACCTTAACCTCTGCCGTGCCCAAATCGTAATCCATACGCGGACACTGACCCATGCGCCTGCAAGTGCCCTGACCCAAGCACATGTCCATAGCCTCACCTGTGCCCTAATCCTTGCCGTTCCCTAACCCGAACCCTAGCCATGAATGGAATCCTACCAGCAGCCCTAAACCTTACACTCCACTGTGCCCTAAACCTAATCCATACGCGAACACTGACCCATGCGTCCGCACGTACCCTGACCCCAGCACGTGTCCGTACACTCACCTGTGCCCTAAACTTTGCCGTTCCATAATCCGAACCCTAGCCCTGAACGGAAAACACCTGCAGCCTTAAACCTTACCCTACCCCGTGCCCTAATACTAATCCATACGCTGACACTGAACCGTGCGTCCGCACGTGCCCTGACGCCGGCACGTTTCCGAAACCTCACTGGTGCCCTAAACCTTGTCATTCCCTAACCCGAACCCTAGCCCGGAACGGAAACCCACCGGCATCCCTACACCTTACGATCCGGCGTGCCTTAATCCTAATCCATACGCAGACACTGACACATGCGTCCGCACGTGCCCTGACCCCAACACATATCCGTACCCTCACCTGTGCCATAAACCTTGCCATTCCCTAACACGAACCCTAGCCCGGAATGGAAACCCACCGGCAGCCCTACACCTGAACCTCCGCCGTGCCCTAATCCTAATCCGTATGCCGACACTGACCCGTGCGTCCGCACGTGCACGGACCCCAGCACGTATCCGTACCCTCACCTCTGCGCTAAACCTTGCCATTCCCTAACCCTAACGCTAGCCTGGAACCAAAAACCCACTGTAGACCTACACCTTACCCTCCACCGTGACCTAAACGAAATCCATAGGCTGACACTTACCCATGCGTACGCACGTGCCCTGATACCAGCACGTGTCCGTACTCTCACCTCTGCTCTAAACCTTGTCATTCCCTAACCCGAACCCTAGCCCGGAACAGAAACCCACCGGCAGCCCTACAATTTACCCTCCGCCATGCCCTAATCCTAATCCATACGCCCTCACTGTCCCATGCGTCCGCAAGTGTCCTGACCCACGCATGTGTCCATACCCTCACCTGTGCCCTAAATCTTGCCATTCCCTAACCAGAACCCTAGCTCGGAACGGAAACCCACCAGCAGCCCTACACCTAACCCTCCGCTATGCCCTAATCCTAAACCATACGCCGACAGTGACCCGTGCGTCCGCACGTTCCCGGACACCAGCACGTGTCCGTACCCTCACCTGTGCCCTAATCCTTGCCGTTCCCTAACCCGAACCCTAGCCCGGAACAGAAACTCACCGGCAGCCCTACAAGTTACCCTCCGCCGTGCTCTAATCCTAATCCGAACACTGACATTGACCCGTGCGTCCGCATGTGCCCTGACCCCTGCACATGTCCGTACCCTCACCTGTGCCCTAAACCTTGCCGTTCCCTAACCCGAACCCTAGCCCGGAACGTAAACCCACGGGCAGCCCTACACCTTACCCTCCGCCGTGCCCAAATCGTAATCCATACGCGGACACTGACCCATGCGCCTGCAAGTGCCCTGACCCAAGCACATGTCCATACACTCACCTGTGCCCTAATCCTTGCCGTTCCCTAACCCGAACCCTAGCCATGAATGGAATCCCACCAGCAGCCCTAAACCTTACCCTCCACTGTGCCCTAAACCTAATCCATACGCGAACACTGACCCATGCGTCCGCAAGTACCCTGACCACAGCACGTGTCCGTACACTCACCTGTGCCCTAAACTTTGCCGTTCCATAACCCGAACGCTAGCCCTGAACGGAAAACCACCTGCAGCCTTAAACCTTACCCTACGCCGTGCCCTAATACTAATCCATATGGTGCCCTAAACCTTGTCGTTCCCTAACACGAAACCTAGCCCGGAACGGAAAGCCACCAGCAGACCTACACCTTACGATCCGGCGTGCCCTAATCCTAATGCATACGCAGACACTGACACATGCGTCCGCACGTGCCGTGTCCCCAGCACATATCCGTACCCTCACCTGTGCCATAAACCTTGCCATTCCCTAACACGAACCCTAGCCCGGAATGGAAACCCACCGGCAGCCCTACACTTGAACCTCCGCCGTGCCCTTATCCTAATCCGTACGCCGACACTGACCCGTGCGTCCGCACGTGCATGGACCCCAGCACGTATCCGTACCCTCACCTCTGCCCTAAACCTTGCCATTCCCTAACCCTAACCCTAGCCTGGAACCAAAAACCCACTGTAGACCTACACCTTACCCTCCACCGTGACCTAAACGTAATCCATACGCTGACACTTACCCATGCGTACGCACGTGCCCTGACACAAGCACTTGTCCGTACACTCACCTGTGCCCTAAACCTTGCCGTTCCCTAACTCGAACCCTAGCCCGGAACTGAAATCCACCGGCAGCCCTACAAGTTACCCTCGGCCGTGCCCAAATACTTATCCGTATGCCGACACTGACCCGTGAGTCCGCACGTTCCCTGACGCCGTCACGTGTCCGTACACTCACTTGTTCCCTAAATCTTGCTCTTCACTAACCCGAACCCTAACCCGTAACGGAAAGCCACCGGCAACCCTACACCTTACCCTCCGCCGTGCCCTATTCCTAATCCGGACCTCGACACTGACACGAGTGTCCGCACGTGCCCTTACACCAGCATGTGTCCATACTCTCACCTATGCCCTAAACATTTCCATTCCCTAACCCGAACCCTAGATCGGAATGGAAACCCACAGGCAGGCCTAAATCTTAACCTCCGCCTGCCCTAATCCTAATCTGTTTGCCGACACTGACCCGCGCGTCCGCAAGTGCCCTGACACCACCATGTACCCGTACCCTCACCTGTGCCCTAAACCTTGCCGTTCCCTTACCCTAACCCTAGCCTGGAACCAAAAACCACCAGCAGCCCTACAATTTACCCTCCGCCGTGCCATAATCCTAATCCGTATGCCGACACTGACCAGTGCATCCGCACGTGCCCTGAAACCAGCACGTGTCCGTACACTCACCTGTGCCCTAAATCTTGCTGTTCCCTAACTCGAACCCTAGCCCGGAACTGAAACCCACCGGCAGCCCTACAAGTTACCCTCCGCCGTGCCGAAATACTTATCCGTATGCCGACACTTACCCGTGCGTCCGCACGTTCCCTGACCCCGGCACGTGTCCGTACACTCACCTGTTCCCTAAACCTTGCTCTTCACAAACCCGAACCCTAACCCGTAACGGAAAGCCACCGGCAGCCCTACACCATACCCTCCGCCGTGCCCTATTCCTAATCCGTACCTCGACACTGACCCGAGTGTCCGCACGTGCCCTTACACCAGCATGTGTCCATACCCTCACCTATGCCCTAAACCTTTCCATTCCATAACCCGAACCCTAGACCGGAATGGAAACCCACAGGCAGCCCTAAATCTTAACCTCCGCCGTGCCCTAATTCTAATCTGTACGCGGACACTGACCAGTGCGTCCGCACGTGCCCGGACCCCAGCATGTATCCGTACCCTCAGCTTGCCCTAAACCTTGCCGTTCCCTAACCCTAACCCTAGCCTGGAACCAAAAACCACCGGCAGCCCTACAATTTACCCTCCGCCGTGCCATAATCCTAATCCGTATGCCGACACTGACCAGTGCGTCCGCACGTGCCCTGAATCCAGCACGTGTCCGTACCCTCACCTCTGCCCTAAACCTTGCCTTTCCCTAACCCTAGCCCAGAACCGAAAACCATCGTCAGTCCTACACATTACCCTTCGCCGTGCCCTAATCCTAATGCAAACGCCGACACTGACAGGTGCGTCCCCACGTGCCCTGACACCAGCATGTTTCCGTACCCTCACCTGTGCCCTAAACATTGCCGTACCCTAACCCGAACCCTAGCCCAGAACAGAAACCCTCGGGCAGCCCTACACCTTAACCTCTGCCGTGCCGAAATCGTAATCCATACGTGGACACTGCCCCATGCGCCTGCAAGTGCCCTGACCCAAGCACATGTCCATACCCTCACCTGTGCCCTAATCCATGCCGTTCCCTAACCCGAACCCTAGCCATGAATGGAAACCCACCAGCAGCCCTAAACCTTACCCTCCACTGTGCCCTAAACCTAATCCATACGCAAATACTGACCCATGCGTACGAACGTACCCTGACCCCAGCACGTGTCCGTACAGTCACCTGTGCCCTAAACTTTGCCGTTCCATAACCCGAACACTAGCCCTGAACGGAAAACCTCCTGCAGCCTTAAACCTTACCCTACGCCGTGCCCTAATACTAATCCATACGCTGACACTGAACCGTGCGTCCGCACGTGCCCTGACGCCGGCACGTTTCCGAACCCTCACTGGTGCCCTAAACCTTGTCGTTCCCTAACCCGAACCCTAGCGCGGAACGGAAACCCACCGGCAGCCCTACACCTTACGATCCGGCGTGCCCTAATCCTAATCCATACGCAGACACTGACACATGCGTCCGCACGTGCCCTGACCCCAACACATATCCGTACCCTCACCTGTGCCATAAACCATGCCATTCCCTAACACGAACCCTAGCCCGGAATGGAAACCCACCGGCAGCCCTACACCTGAACCTCTGCCGTGCCCTAATCCTAATCCATACGCCGACACTGACCCGTGCGTCCGCACGTTCACGGACCCCAGCACGTGTCCGTACCCTCACCTCTGCGCTAAACCTTGCCATTCCCTAACCCTAACGCTAGCCTGGAACCAAAAACCCACTGTAGACCTACACCTTACCCTCCACCGTGACCTAAACGTAATCCATACGCTGACACTTACCCATGCGTACGCACGTGCCCTGATACCAGCACGTGTCCGTACTCTCACCTCTGCCCTAAACCTTGTCATTCCCTAACCCGAACCCTAGCCCGGAACAGAAACCCACCGGCAGCCCTACAAATTACCCTCCACCGTGCCCTAATCCTAATCCATACGCCCACACTGTCCCATGCGTCAGCAAGTGTCCTGACACAAGCATGTGTCCATACCCTCACCTGTGCCCTAAACCTTGCCATTCCCTAACCAGAACCCTAGCCCGGAACGGAAACCCACCGGCAGCCCTACACCTTACCCTCCGCTATGCCCTAATCCTAAACCATACGCCGACACTGACCCGTGCGTCCGCACGTTCCCGGACACCAGCACGTGTCCGTACCCTCACCTGTGCCCTAATCCTTGCCGTTCCCTAACCCGAACCCTAGCCCGGAACAGAAACTCACCGGCAGCCCTACAAGTTACCCTCCGCCGTGCTCTAATCCTAATCCGAACACTGACATTGACCCGTGCGTCCGCATGTGCCCTGACCCCTGCACGTGTCCGTACCCTCACCTGTGCCCTAAACCTTGCCGTTCCCTAACCCGAACCCTAGCCCGGAACGGAAACCCACGGGCAGCCCTACACCTTACCCTCCGCCGTGCCCATATCGTAATCCATACGCGGACACTGACCCATGCGCCTGCAAGTGCCCTGACCCAAGCACATTTCCATACCCTCACCTGTGCCCTAATCCTTGCCGTTCCCTAACCCGAACCCTAGCCATGAATGGAAACCCACCAGCAGCCCTAAACCTTACCCTCCACTGTGCCCTAAACCTAATCCATACGCGAACACTGACCCATGCGTCCGCAAGTACCCTGACCCCTGCACGTGTCCGTACCCTCACCTGTGCCCTAAACCTTGCCGTTCCCTAACTCGAACCCTAGCCCGGAACGGAAACCCACGGGCAGCCCTACACCTTACACTCCGCCGTGCCCTAATCGTAATCCGTACTCTGACACTGATCCGTGCGTGCACACGTGTGCTGACGCCAGCACATATCTGAACCCTCACCTGTGCCCTAAACCTTGCCGTTCCCTAACCCGAACCCTAGGCCGGAATGGAAAGCCACCGGCAGCCCTACACCTTACCCTAAACCGTGCACTAATCCTAATATGTGCGCCGTCACTGACCCGGGCGTCCGCACGCGCCCTGAAACCAGCACGTGTCCGTACACTCACCTGTGCCCTAAATCTTGCTGTTCCCTAACTCGAACCCTAGCCCGGCACTGAAACCCACCGGCAGCCCTACAAGTTACCCTCCGCCGTGCCCTAATACTTATCCGTATGCCGATACTGACCCGTGCGTCCGCACGTTCCCTGACCCCGGCACGTGTCCGTACACTCACCTGTTCCCTAAACCTTGCTCTTCACTAACCCGAACCCTAACCCGTAACGGAAAGCCACCGGCAGCCCTACACCATACCCTCCGCCGTGCCCTATTCCTAATCCGTACCTCGACACTGACCCGAGTGTCCGCACGTGCCCTTACACCAGCATGTGTCCATGCCCTCACCTATGCCCTAAACCTTTCCATTCCCTAACCCGAACCCTAGACCGGAATGGAAACCCACAGGCAGCCCTAAATCTTAACCTCCGCCTGCCCTAATCCTAATCTGTATGCCGACACTGACCCGTGCGTCCACAAGTGCCCTGACCCCACCATGTATCCGTACCCTCACCTGTGCCCTAAACCTTGCCGTTCCCTAACCCTAACCCTAGCCTGGAACCAAAAACCACCGGCAGCCCTACAATTTACCCTCCGCCGTGCCATAATCCTAATCCGTATGCCGACACTGACCAGTGCGTCCGCACGTGCCCTGAATCCAGCACGTGTCCATACCCTCACCTCTGCCCTAAACCTTGCCGTTCCCTAACCCTAGCCCAGAACCTAAAACCATCGTCAGCCCTACACCTTACCCTTCACCGTGCCCTATTCCTAATGCAAACGCCGACACTGACAGGTGCATCCGCACGTGCCCTGACACCAGCACGTTTCCGTACCCTCACCTGTGCCCTAAACATTGCCGTACCCTAACCCGAACCCTAGCCCAGAATGGAAACACTCGGGCAGCCCTACACCTAAACCTCTGCCATGCCCAAATCGTAATCCATACGCGGACACTGACCCATGCGCCTGCAAGTGCCCTGACCCAAGCACATGTCGATACCCTCACCTGTGCCCTAATCCTTGCCGTTCCCTAACCCGAACCCTAGCCATGAATGGAAAACCCCAGCAGCCCTAAACCTTACGCTCCACTGTGCCCTAAACCTAATCCATACGCGAACACTGACCCATGCGTCCGCACGTACCCTGACCACAGCACGTGTCCGTACACTCACCTGTGCCCTAAACTGTGCCGTTCCATAACCCGAACCCTAGCCCGGAACGGAAAACCACCTGCAGCCTTAAACCTTACCCTACGCCGTGCCCTAATTCTAATCCATACGCTGACACTGAACCGTGCGTCCGCACGTGCCCTGACGCAGGCACGTTTCCGAAACCTCACTGGTGCCCTAAACCTTGTCGTTCCCTAACCCGAACCCTAGCCCGAAACGGAAACCCACCGGCAGCCCTACACCTTACGATCCGGCGTGCCCTAATCTTAATCCATACGCAGACACTGACACATGCGTCCGCACGTGCCCTGACCCCAGCACATATCCGTACCCTCACCTGTGCCATAAACCTTGCCATTCCCTAACACGAACCCTAGCCTGGAATGGAAACCCACCGGCAGCCCTACACCTTACGATCCGTCGTGCCCTTATCCTAATCCATACGCAGACACTGACACATGCGTCCGCACGTGCCCTGACCCCAGCACATATCCGTACCCTCACCTGTGCCATAAACCTTGCCATTCCCTAACACGAACCCTAGCCTGGAATGGAAACCCACCAGCAGCCCTACACCTGAACCTCCGCCGTGCCCTAATCCTAATCCGTACGCCAACACTGACCCGTGCGTCCGCACGTGCACGGACCCCGGCACGTATCCTACCCTCACCTCTGCCCTAAACCTTGCCATTCCCCAACCCTAACCCTAGCCTGGAACCAAAAACCCACTGTAGACCTACACCTTACCCTCCACCGTGACCTAAACGTAATCCATACGCTGACACTTACCCATGCGTACGCACGTGCCCTGACACCAGCACGTGTCCGTACCCTCACCTCTGCCCTAAACCTTGTCATTCCCTAACCCGAACCCTAGCCCGGAACAGAAACCCACCGGCAGCCCTACAATTTACCCTCCGCCGTGCCCAAATCCTAATCCATATGCCCACACTGTCCCATGCGTCCACAAGTGCCCTGACCCGAGCATGTGTCCATACCCTCACCTGTGCCCTAAACCTTGGCATTCCCTAACCAGAACCCTAGCCCGGAACGGAAACCCACCGGCAGCCCTACACCTTAGCCTCCGCTATGCCCTAATCCTAATCCATACGCCGACACTGACCCGTGCGTCCGCACGTGCCCGTACACCAGCATGTGTCCGTACCCTCACCTGTGCCCTAATCCTTGCCGTTCCCTAACCCGAACCCTAGCCCGGAACGGAAACCCACGGGCAGTCCTACACCTTACCCTCCGCCGTGCCCTAATCGTAATCCGTACTCTGACACTGATCCGTGCGTGCACACGTGTGCTGATGCCAGCACTTGTCCGAACCCTCACCTGTGCCCTAAACCTTGCCGTTCCCTAACCCGAACCCTAGGCCGGAATGGAAAGCCACCGGCAACCCTACACCTTACCCTAAACCGTGCACTAATCCTAATCTGCGCGCCGACACTGACCCGTGCGTCCGCACGTGCCCTGAAACCAGCACGTGTCCGTACACTCACCTGTGCCCTAAACCTTGCCGTTCCCTAACTCGAACCCTAGCCCGGAACTGAAACCCACCGGCAGCCCTACAAGTTACCCTCCGCCTTGCGCAAATACTTATCCGTATGACGACACTGACCCGTGCGTCCGCACGTTCCCTGACCCCGGCATGTGTCCGAACACTCACCTGTTCCCTAAACCTTGCTCTTCACTAACGCGAACCCTAACCCGTAACGGAAAGCCACCGGCAGCCCTACACCATACCCTCTGCCGTGCCCTATTCCTAATCCGTACCTCGTCACTGACCCGAGTGTCCGCACGTGCCCTTACACCAGCATGTGTCCATACCCTCACCTATGCCCTAAACCTTTCCATTCCCTAACCCGAACCCTAGACCAGAATGGAAACCCACCGGCAGCCCTAACGCTTAACCTCCGCCGTGCCCTAATTCTAATCTGTACGCCGACACTGACCAGTGCGTCCGCACGTGCCCTGACCCCAGCACGTATCCGTACCCTCACCTGTGCCCTAAACCTTGCCGTTCCCTATCCGTAACCCTAGCCTTGAACCAAAAACCACCGGCAGCCCTACAATTTACCCTCCGCCGTGCCCTAATCCTAATCCATATGCCCACACTGTCCAATGCGTCCGCAAGTGCCCTGACCCGAGCATGTGTCCATACCCTCACCTGTGCCCTAAACCTTGCCATTCCCTAACCAGAACCCTAGCCCGGAACGGAAACCCACCGGCAGCCCTACACCTTACCCTCCGCTATGCCCTAATCCTAATCCATACGCCGACACTGACCCGTGCGTCCGAACGTGCCCGGACACCTGCATGTGTCCGTGCCCTCACCTGTGCCCTAATCCTTGCCGTTCCCTAACCCGAACCCTAGCCCGGAACAGAAACTCACCGGCAGCCCTACAAGTTACCCTCCGCCGTGCCCTAATCCTAATCCGAACACTGACATTGACCCGTGCGTCCGCATGTGCCCTGACCCCTGCACGTGTCCGTACCCTCACCTGTGCCCTAAACCTTGCCATTCCCTAACCCGAACCCTAGCCCGGAACGGAAACCCACGGGCAGCCCTACACCTTACCCTCCGCCGTGCACTAATCGTAATCCGTACTCTGACACTGATCCGTGCGTGCACACGTGTGCTGACGCCAGCACATGTCCGAACCCTCACCTGTGCCCTAAACCTTGCCGTTCCCTAACCCGAACCCTAGGCCGGAATGGAAAGCCACCGGCAGCCCTACACCTTACCCTAAACCGTGCACTAATCCTAATCTGTGCGCCGACACTGACCCGTGCGTCCGCACGTGCCCTGAAAACCCCACGTGTCCGTACACTCACCTGTGCCCTAAACCTTGCCGTTCCCTAACTCGAACCCTAGCCCTGAACTGAAACCCACCGGCCGCCCTACAAGTTACCCTCCGCCGTGCCCAAATACTTATCCGTATGCCGACACTGACCCGTGCGTCCGCATGTTCCCTGACCCCGGCACGTGTCCGTACACTCACCTGTTCCCTAAACCTTGCTCTTCACTAACCCGAACCCTAACCCGTAACGGAAAGCAACCGGCAGCAATACACCATACCCTCCGCCATGCCCTATTCCTAATCCGTACCTCGACACTGACCCGAGTGTCCGCACGTGCCCTTACACCAGCATGTGTCCATACCCTCACCTATGCCCTAAAACTTTCCATTCCCTAACCCGAACCCTAGACCAGAATGGAAACCCACCGGCAGCCCTAAAGCTTAACCTCCGCCGTGCCATAATCCTAATCCGTATGCCGACACTGACCAGTGCGTCCGCACGTGCCCTGAATCCAGCACGTGTCCGTACCCTCACCTCTGCCCTAAACCTTGCCTTTCCCTAACCCTAGCCCAGAACCGAAAACCATCGTCAGCCCTACACCTTACCCTTCACCGTGCCCTAATCCTAATGCAAACGCCGACACTGACAGGTGCGTCCGCACGTGCCCTGACAGCAGCACGTTTCCGTACCCTCACCTGTGCCCTAAACATTGCCGTACCATAACCCGAACCCTAGCCCAGAACGGAAACCTACTGGCAGCCCTACACCTTAACCTCTGCCGTGCCCAAATCGTAATCCATACGCGGACACTGACCCATGCGCCTGCAAGTGCCCTGACCCAAGCACATGTCCATACCCTCACCTGTGCCCTAATCCTTGCCGTTCCCTAACCCGAACCCTAGCCATGAATGGAAACCCACCAGCAGCCCTAAACCTTACCCTCCACTGTGCCCGAAACCTAATCCATACGCGAACACTGACCCATGCGTCCGCACGTACCCTGACCCCAGCACGTGTCCGTACACTCACCTGTGCCCTAAACTTTGCCGTTCCATAACCCGAACCCTAGCCCGGAACTTAAAACCACCTGCAGCCTTAAACCTTACCCTACGCCGTGCCCTAGTACTAATCCATACGCTGACACTGAACCGTGCGTCCGCACGTGCCATGAAGCCGGCACGTTCCCGAACCCTCACTGGTGCCCTAAACCTTGTCGTTCCCTCACCCGAACCCTAGCCCGGAAAGGAAACCCACCGGCAGCCCTACACCTAACGATCCGCCGTGCCCTAATCGTAATCCATACGCAGACACTGACACATGCGTCCGAACGTGCCATGACCCCAGCACATATCCGTACCCTCACCTGTGCCATAAACCTTGCCATTCCCTAACACGAACACTAGCCCGGAATGGAAAACCACCGGCAGCCCAACACCTGAACCTCAGCCGTGCCCTAATCCTAATCCGTACGCCGACACTGACCCGTGCGTCCGCACGTGCACGGACCCCAGCACGTATCCGTACCCTCACCTCTGCCCTAAACCTTGTCATTCCCTAACCCGAAACCTAGCCCGGAACAGAAACCCTCCTGCAGCCCTACAATTTACCCTCCGCCGTGCCCTAATCCTAATCCATACGCCCACACTGTCCCATGCGTCCGCAAGTGCCCTGACCCAAGCATGTGTCCATACCCTCACCTGTGCCCTAAACCTTGCCATTCCCTAACCAGAACCCTAGCCCGGAACGGAAACCCACCGGCAGCCCTACACGTTACCCTCCGCTATGCCCTAATCCTAATCCATACGCCGACACTGACCCGTGCGTCCGCACATTCCCGGACACCAGCACGTTTCCGTACCCTCACCTGTGCCCTAATACTTGCCGTTCCCTAACCCGAACCCTAGCCCGGAACAGAAACTCACCGGCAGCCCTACAAGTTACCCTCCGCTGTGCCCTAATCCTACTCCGAACACTGACATTGACGCGTGCGTCCGCCTGTGCCCTTACCCCTGCACGTGTCCATACCCTCACCTGTGCCCTAAACCTTCCCGTTCCCTAACCCGAACCCTAGCCCGGAACGGAAACCCACGGGCAGCCCTACACCTTACCCTCCACCGTGCCCTAATCGTAATCCGTACTCTGACACTGATCCGTGCGTGCACACGTGTGCTGACGCCAGCACATATCCGAACCCTCACCTGTGCCTTAATCCTTGCCGTTCCCTAACCCGAACCCTAGGCCGGAATGGAAAGCCACCGGCAGCCCTACACCTTACCCTAAACCGTGCACTAATCCTAATCTGTGCGCCGACACTGACCCGTGCGTCCGCACGTGCCCTGAAACCAGCACGTGTCCGTACACTCACCTGTGCCCTAAATCTTGCTGTTCCCTAACTCGAAACCTAGCCCGGAACTGAAACCCACCGGCAGCCCTACAAGTTACCCTCCGCCGTGCCCAAATACTTATCCGTATGCCGACACTTACCCGTGCGTCCGCACGTTCCCTAACCCCGGCACGTGTCCGTACACTCACCTGTTCCCTAAACCTTGCTCTTCACTAACCCGAACCCTAAACCGTAACGGAAAGCCACCGGCAGCCCTACACCATACCCTCCGCCGTGCCCTATTCCTAATCCGTACCTCGACACTGACCCGAGTGTCCGCACGTGCCCTTACACCAGCATGTGTCCATACCCTCACCTATGCCCTAAACTTTTCCATTCCCTAACCCGAACCCTAGACCGGAATGGAAACCCACAGGCAGCCCTAAATCTTAACCTCCGCCGTGCCCTAATTCTAATCTGTACGCGGACACTGACCAGTGCGTCCGCACGTGCCCGGACCCCAGCATGTATCCGTACCCTCACCTGTGCCCTAAACCTTGCCGTTCCCTAACCCTAACCCTAGCCTGGAACCAAAAACCATCGTCAGCCCTACACCTTACCCTTCACCGTGCCCTAATCCTAATGCAAACGCCGACACTGACAGGTGCGTCCCCACGTGCCCTGACACCAGCACGTTTCCGTACCCTCACCTGTGCCCTAAACATTGCCATACCCTAACCCGAACCCTAGCCCAGAACGGAAACCCTCGGGCAGCCCTACACCTTAACCTCTGCCGTGACCAAATCGTAATCCATACGCGGACACTGACCCATGCGCCTGCAAGTGCCCTGACCCAAGCACATGTCCATACCCTCACCTGTTTCCTAATCCTTGCCGTTCCCTAACCCGAACCCTAGCCATGAATGGAAACCCACCAGCAGCCCTAAACCTTACCCTCCACTGTGCCCTAAACCTAATCCATACGCGAACACTGACCCATGCGTCCGCACGTACCCTGACCCCAGCACGTGTCCGTACAGTCACTTGTGCCCTAAACTTTGCCGTTCCATAACCCGAACACTAGCCCTGAACGGAAAACCTCCTGCAGCCTTAAACCTTACCCTACGCCGTGCCCTAATACTAATCCATACTCTGACAGTGAACCGTGCGTCCGCACGTGCCCTGACGCCGGCACGTTTCCGAACCCTCACTGGTGCCCTAAACCTTGTCGTTCCCTAACCCGAACCCTAGCCCGGAACGGAAACCCACCGGCAGCCCTACACCTTACGATCCGGCGTGCCCTAATCCTAATGCATACGCAGACAATGACACATGCGTCCGCACGTGCCCTGACCCCAGCACATATCCGTACCCTCACCTGTGCCATAAACCTTGCCATTCCCTAACACGAACCCTAGCCTGGAATGGAAAACCACCGGAAGCCCTACACCTGAACCTCCGCCGTGCCCTAATCCTAATCAGTACGCTAACACTGACCCGTGCGTCCGCACGTTCACGGACCCCAGCACGTATCCGTACCCTCACCTCTGCCCTAAACCTTGCCATTCCCTAACCCTAACCCTAGCCTTGAACCAAAAACCCACTGTAGACCTACACCTTACCCTCCACCGTGACCTATACGTAATCCATACGCTGACACATACCCATGCGTACGCACGTGCCCTGACACCAGCACGTGTCCGTACCCTCACCTCTGCCCTAAACCTTGTCATTCCCTAACCCGAACCCTAGCCCAGAACAGAAACCCACCGGCAGCCCTACAATTTACCCTCCGCCGTGCCCTTATCCTAATCCATACGCCCACACTGTCCCATGCGTCCGCAAGTGCCCTGTCCCGAGCATGTGTCCATACCCTCACCTGTGCCCTAAACCTTGCCATTCCCTAACCAGAACCCTAGCCCGGAACGGAAACCCACCGGCATCCCTACACCTTACCCTCCGCTATGCCCTAATCCTAATCCATACGCCGACACTGACTCGTGCGTCCGCACGTGCCCAGACACCAGCACGTGTCCGTACCCTCACCTGTGCCCTAATCCTTGCAGTTCCCTAACCCGAACCCTAGCCCAGAACAGAAACTCACCGGCAGCCCTACAAGTTACCCTCCGCCGTGCCCTAATCCTAATCCGAACACTGACATTGACCCGTGCGTCCTCATGTGCCCTGACCCCTCCACGTGTCCGTACTCTCACCTGTGCCCTAAATCTTGCCGTTCCCTAACCCGAACCCTAGCCCAGAACGGAAACCCACGGGCAGCCCTACACCTTACCCTCCGCCGTGCCCTAATCGTAATCCATACACTGACACTGATCCGTTCGTGCACACGTGTGCTGACGCCAGCACATGTCCGAACCCCCACCTGTGCCCTAAACCTTGCCGTTCCCTAACCCGAACCCTAGGCCGGAATGGAAAGCCACCGGCAGTCCTACACCTTACCCTAAACCGTGCACTAATCCTAATCTGTGCGCCGACACTGACCCGTGCGTCCGCACGTGCCCTGAAACCAGCACGTGTCCGTACACTCACCTGTGCCCTAAACCTTGCCGTTCCCTAACTCGAACCCTAGCCCGGAACTGAAACCCACCGGCAGCCCTACAATTTACCCTCCGCCGTGCCCAAATACTTATCCGTATGCCGACACTGACCCGTGCGTCCGCACGTTCCCTGACCCCGGCACGTGTCCGTACACTCACCTGTTCCCTAAACCTTGCTCTTCAATAACCCGAACCCTAACCCGTAACGGAAAGCCACCAGCAGCCCTACACCATACCCTCCGCCGTGCCCTATTCCTAATCCATACCTCGACACTGACCCGAGTGTCCGCACGTGCCCTTACACCAGCATGTGTCCATACCCTCACCTATGCCCTAAACCGTTCCATTCCCTAACCCGAACCCTAGACCAGAATGGAAACCCACCGGCAGCCCTAAAGCTTAACCACTGCCGTGCCCTAATTCTAATCTGTACGTGGACACTGACCAGTGCGTCCGCACGTGCCCTGACCCCAGCACGTATCCGTACCCTCACCTGTGCCCTAAACCTTGCCGTTCCCTAACCCTAACCCTAGCCTGGAACCAAAAACCACCGGCAGCCCTACACTTTACCCTCCGCCGTGCCATAATCCTAATCCGTATGCCGACACTGACCAGTGCGTCCGCACGTGCCCTGTATCCAGCACGTGTCCGTACCCTCACCTCTGCCCTAAACCTTGCCTTTCCCTAACCCTAGCCCAGAACCGAAAACCATCGTCAGCCCTACACCTTACCCTTCGCCGTGCCCTAATCCTAATGCAAACGCCGACACTGACAGGTGCGTCCGCACGTGCCCTGACAGCAGCACGTTTCCGTACCCTCACCTGTGCCCTAAACATTGCCGTACCATAACCCGAACCCTAGCCCAGAATGGAAACCCACGGGCAGCCCTACACCTTAACCTCTGCCGTGCCCAAATCGTAATCCATACGCGGACACTGACCCAGGCGCCTGCAAGTGCCCTGACCCAAGCACATGTCCATACCCTCACCTGTGCCCTAATCCTTGCCGTTCCCTAACCCGAACCCTAGCCATGAATGGAAACCCACCAGCAGCCCTAAACCTTACCCTCCACTGTGCCCTAAACCTAATCCATACGCGAACACTGACCCATGCGTCCGCACGTACCCTGACCCCAGCACGTGTCCGTACACTCACCTGTGCCCTAAACTTTGCCGTTCCATAACCCGAACCCTAGCCCGGAACGGAAAACCACCTGCAGCCTTAAACCTTACCCTATGCCGTGCCCTAATACTAATCCATACGCTGACACTGAACCGTGCGTCCGCACGTGCCCTGACGCCGGCACTTTTCCGAACCCTCACTGGTGCCCTAAACCTTGTCGTTCCCTCACCCGAACCCTAGCCCGGAACGGAAACCCACAGGCAGCCATACACCTAACGATCCGGCGTGCCCTAATCCTAATCCATACGCAGACACTGACACATGCGTCCGCATGTGCCCTGACCCCAGCACATATCCGTACCCTCACCTGTGCCATAATCCTTGCCATTCCCTAACACGAACACTAGCCCGGAATGGAAAACCACTGGCAGCCCTACACCTGAACCTCAGCCGTGCCCTAATCCTAATCCGTACGCCGACACTGACCCATGCGTCCGCACGTGCACGGACCGCAGCACGTATCCGTACCCTCACCTCTGCCCTAAACCTTGCCATTCCCTAACCCTAACCCTAGCCTGGAACCAAAAACCCACTGTAGACCTACACCTTACCCTCCACCGGGACCTATACGTAATCCATACGCTGACACTTACCCATGCGTACGCACGTGCCCTGACACCAGCACGTGTCCGTACCCTCACCTCTGCCCTAAACCTTGTCATTCCCTAATCCGAACCCTAGCCCAGAACAGAAACCCACCGGCAGCCCTACAATTTACCCTCCACCGTGCCCTTATCCTAATCCATACGCCCACACTGTCCCATGCGTCCGCAAGTGCCCTGTCCCGAGCATGTGTCCATACCCTCACCTGTGCCCTAAACCTTGCCATTCCCTAACCAGAACCCTAGCCCGGAACGGAAACCCACCGGCATCCCTACACCTTACCCTCCGCTATGCCCTAATCCTAATCCATACGCCGACACTGACCCGTGCGTCCGCACGTGCCCGGACACCAGCACGTGTCCGTACCCTCACCTGTGCCCTAATCCTTGCCGTTCCCTAACCCGAACCCTAGCCCGGAACAGAAACTCACCGGCAGCCCTACAAGTTACCCTCCGCCGTGCCCTAATCCTAATCCGAACACTGACATTGACCCGTGCGTCCGCATGTGCCCTGACCCCTCCACGTGTCCGTACTCTCACCTGTGCCCTAAATCTTGCCGTTCCCTAACCCGAACCCTAGCCCAGAACAGAAACCCACGGGCAGCCCTACACCTTACCCTCCGCCGTGCCCTAATCGTAATCCATACACTGACACTGATCCGTGCGTGCACACGTGTGCTGACGCCAGCACATGTCCGAACCCCCACCTGTGCCCTAAACCTTGCCGTTCCCTAACCCGAACCCTAGGCCGGAATGGAAAGCCACCGGCAGCCCTACACCTTACCCTAAACCGTGCACTAATCCTAATCTGTGCGCCGACACTGACCCGTGCGTCCGCACGTGCCCTGAAACCAGCACGTGTCCGTACACTCACCTGTGCCCTAAACCTTGCCGTTCCCTAACTCGAACCCTAGCCCGGAACTGAAACCCACCGGCAGCCCTACAAGTTACCCTCCGCCGTGCCCAAATACTTATCCGTATGCCGACACTGACCCGTGCGTCCGCACGTTCCCTGACCCCGGCACGTGTCCGTACACTCACCTGTTCCCTAAACCTTGCTCTTCAATAACCCGAACCCTAACCCGTAACGGAAAGCCACCGGCAGCCCTACACCATACCCTCCGCCGTGCCCTATTCCTAATCCGTACCTCGACACTGACCCGAGTGTCCGCACGTGCCCTTACACCAGCATGTGTCCATACCCTCACCTATGCCCTAAACCGTTCCATTCCCTAACCCGAACCCTAGACCAGAATGGAAACCCAACGGCAGCCCTAAATCTTAACCTCTGCCGTGCCCTAATTCTAATCTGTACGCGGACACTGACCAGTGCGTCAGCACATGCCCTGACCCCAGCACGTATCCGTACCCTCACCTGTGCCCTAAACCTTGCCGTTCCCTAACCCTAACCCTAGCCTGGAACCAAAAACCACCGGCAGCCCTACACTTTACCCTCCGCCGTGCCATAATCCTAATCCGTATGCCGACACTGACCAGTGCGTCCGCACGTGCCCGGAATCCAGCACGTGTCCGTACCCTCACCTCTGCCCTAAACCTTGCCTTTCCCTAACCCTAGCCCAGAACCGAAAACCATCGTCAGCCCTACACCTTACCCTTCGCCGTGCCCTAATCCTAATGCAAACGCCGACACTGACAGGTGCGTCCGAACGTGCCCTGACAGCAGCACGTTTCCGTACCCTCACCTGTGCCCTAAACATTGCCGTACCATAACCCGAACCCTAGCCCAGAACGGAAAACCACGGGCAGCCCTACACCTTAACCTCTGCCGTGCCCAAATCGTAATCCATACGCGGACACTGACCCATGCGCCTGCAAGTGCCCTGACCCAAGCACATGTCCATACCCTCACCTGTGCCCTAATCCTTGCCGTTCCCTAACCCGAACCCTAGCCATGAATGGAAACCCACCAGCAGCCCTAAACCTTACCCTCCACTGTGCCCTAAACCTAATCCATACGCGAACACTGACCCATGCGTCCGCACGTACCCTGACCCCAGCACGTGTCCGTACACTCACCTGTGCCCTAAACTTTGCCGTTCCATAACCCGAACCCTAGCCCGGAACGGAAAACCACCTGCAGCCTTAAACCTTACCCTACGCCGTGCCCTAATACTAATCCATACGCTGACACTGAACCGTGCGTCCGCACCTGCCCTGACGCCGGCACGTTTCCGAACCCTCACTGGTGCCCTAAACCTTGTCGTTCCCTCACCCGAAACCTAGCCCAGAACGGAAACCCACCGGCAGCCCTACACCTAACGATCCGGCGTGCCCTAATCCTAATCCATACGCAGACACTGACACATGCGTCCGCACGTGCCCTGACCCCAGCACATATCCGTACCCTCACCTGTGCCATAAAGCTTGCCATTCCCTAACACGAACACTAGCCCGGAATGGAAAACCACCGGCAGCCCTACACCTGAACCTCAGCCGTGCCCTAATCCTAATCCGTACGCCGACACTGACCCGTGCGTCCGCACATGCACGGACCCCAGCACGTATCCGTACCCTCACCTCTGCCCTAAACCTTGCCATTCCCTAACCCTAACCCTAGCCTGGAACCAAAAACCCACTGTAGACCTACACCTTACCCTCCACCGTGACCTAAACGTAATCCATACGCTGACAATTACCCATGCGTACGCACGTGCCCTGACACCAGCACGTGTCCGTACCCTCACCTCTGCTCTAAACCTTGTCATTCCCTAAACCGAACCCTAGCCCGGAACAGAAACCCACCGGCAGCCGTACAATTTACCCTCCGCCGTGCCCTAATCCTAATCCATACGCCCACACTGTCCCATGCGTCGCAAGTGCCCTGTCGCGAGCATGTGTCCATACCCTCACCTGTGCCCTAAACCTTGGCATTCCCTAACCAGAACCCTAGCCCGGAACGGAAACCCACCGGCATCCCTACACCTTACCCTCCGCTATGCCCTAATCCTAATCCATACGCCGACACTGACCCGTGCGTCCGCACGTGCCCGGACACCAGCACGTGTCCGTACCCTCACCTGTGCCCTAATCCTTGCCGTTCCCTAACCCGAACCCTAGACCGGAACAGAAACTCACCGGCAGCCCTACAAGTTACCCTCCGCCGTGCCCTAATCCTAATCCGAACACTGACATTGACCCGTGCGTCCGCATGTGCCCTGACCCCTGCACGTGTCCGTACCCTCACCTGTGCCCTAAACCTTGCCGTTCCCTAACCCGAACCCTAGCCCGGAACGGAAACCCACGGGCAGCCCTACACCTTACCCACCGCCGTGCCCTAATCGTAATCCGTACTCTGACACTGATCCGTGCGTGCACACGTGTGCTGACGCCAGCACATGTCCGAACCCTCACCTGTGCCCTAAACCTTGCCGTTCCCTAACCCGAACCCTAGGCCGGAATGGAAAGCCACCGGCAGCCCTACACCTTACCCTAAACCGTGCACTAATCCTAATCTGTGCCCCGACACTGACCCGTGCGTCCGCACGTGCCCTGAAACCAGCACTTGTCCGTACACTCACCTGTTCCCTAAACCTTGCTGTTCACTAACCCGAACCCTAACCCGTAACGGAAAGCCACCGGCAGCCCTACACCATACCCTCCGCCGTGCCCTATTCCTAATCCGTACCTCGACACTGACCCGAGTGTCCGCACGTGCCCTTACACCAGCATGTGTCCATACCCTCACCTATGCCCTAAACCTTTCCATTCCCTAACCCGAACCCTAGACCAGAATGGAAACCCACCGGCAGCCCTAAAGCTTAACCTCCTCCGTGCCCTAATTCTAATCTGTACGCCGACACTGACCAGTGCGTCCGCACGTGCCCTGAACCCAGCACGTATCCGTACCCTCACCTGTGCCCTAAACCTTGCCGTTCCCTAACCCTAACCCTAGCCTGGAACCAAAAACCACCGGCAGCCCTACAATTTACCCTCCGCCGTGCCATAATCCTAATCCGTATGCCGACACTGACCAGTGCGTCCGCACGTGCCCTGAATCCAGGACGTGTCCGTACCATCACCTCTGCCCTGAACCTTGCCTTTCCCTAACCCTAGCCCAGAACCGAAAACCATCGTCAGCCCTACACCTTACCCTTCGCCGTGCCCTAATCCTAATGCAAACACTGACACTGACAGGCGCGTCCACACGTGCCCTGACACCAGCACGTTTCCGTACCCTCACCTGTGCCCTAAACATTGCCGTACCCTAACCCGAACCCTAGCCCAGAACGGAAACCCTCGGGCAGCCCTACACCTTAACCTCTGCCGTGCCCAAATCGTAATCCATACGCAGACACTGACCCATGCGCCTGCAAGTGCCCTGACCCAAGCACATGTCCATACCATCAACTGTGCCCTAATCCTTGCCCTTCCCTAACCCGAACCCTAGCCATGAATGGAAACCCACCAGCAGCCCTAAACCTTACCCTCCACTGTGCCCTAAACCTAATCCATACGCGAACACTGACCCATGCGTCCGCACGTGCCCTCACCCCAGCACGTGTCCGTACACTCACCTGTGCCCTAAACTTTGCCGTTCCATAACCCGAACCCTAGCCCGGAACGAAAACCACCTGCAGCCTTAAACCTTACCCTACGCCGTGCCCTTATACTAATCCATACGCTGACACTGAACCGTGCGTCCGCACGTGCCCTGACACCGGCATGTTTCCGAACCCTCACTGGTGCCCTAAACCTTGTCGTTCCCTAACCCGAACCCTAGCCCGGAACGGAAACCCACCGGCAGCCCTACACCTTACGATCCGACGTGCCCTGATCCTAATCCATACGCAGACACTGACACATGCTTCCGAACGTGCCCTGACCCCAACACATATCCTTACCCTCACCTGTGCCATAAACATTGCCATTCCCTAACACGAACCCTAGCCCGGAATGGATACCCACCGGCAGCCCTACACCTGAACCTCCGCCGTGCCCTAATCCTAATCCGTACGCCGATACTGAACCGTGCGTCCGCACGTGCACGGACCCCAGCACGTATCCGTACCCTCACCTCTGCCCTAAACCTTGCCATTCCCTAACCCTAACCATAGCCTGGAACCAAAAACCCACTGTAGACCTACACCTTACCCTCCACCGTGACCTAAACGTAATCCATACACTGACACTTACCCATGCGTACGCACGTGCCCTGCCACCAGCACATGTCCGTACCCTCACCTCTGCCCTAAACCTTGTCATTCCCTAACCCGAACCCTAGCCCGGAACAGAAACCCACCGACAGCCCTACAATTTACCCTCCGTCGTGCCCTAATCCTAATCCATACGCCCACACTGTCCCATGCGTCCGCAAGTGCCCTGACCCGAGCATGTGTCCATACCCTCACCTGTGCCCTAAACCTTGCCATTCCCTAACCAGAACCCAAGCCTGGAACGGAAACCCACCGGCAGCCCTACACCTTACCCTCCGCTATGCCCTAATCCTAATCCATACGCCGACACTGACCCATGCGTCCGCACGTGCCCGGACACCAGCACGTGTCCGTACCCTCACCAGTGCCCAAATCCTTGCCGTTCCCTAACCCGAACCCTAGACCGGAACGGAAACCCACGGGCAGCCCTACACCTTACCCTCCGCCGTGCCCTAATCGTAATCCGTACTCTGACACTGATCCGTGTGTGCACACGTGTGCTGACGCCAGCACATATCCGAACCCTCACCTGTGCCCTAAACCTTGCCGTTCCCTAACCCGAACCCTAGGCCGGAAAGGAAAGACACCGGCAGCCCTACACCTTACCCTAAACCGTGCACTAATCCTAATCTGTGCGCCGACACTGACCCGTGCGTCCGCACGTGCCCTGAAACCTGCACGTGTCCGTACACTCACCTGTGCCCTAAACCTTGCCGTTCCCTAACTCGAACCCTAGCCCGGAACTGAAACCCACCGGCAGCCCTACAAGTTACCCTCCGCCGTGCCCAAATACTTATCCGTATGACGACACTGACCCGTGCATCCGCACGTTCCCTGACCACGGCATGTATCCGTAAACTCACCTGTTCCCTAAACCTTGCTCTTCACTAACCCGAACCCTAACCCGTAACGGAAAGCCACCGGCAGCCCTACACCATACCCTCCGCCGTGCCCTATTCCTTATCCGTACCTCGACACTGACCCGAGTGTCCGCACGTGCCCTTACACCAGCATGTGTCCATACCCTCACCTATGCCCTAAACCTTTCCATTCCCTAACCCGAACCCTAGACCAGAATGGAAACCCACCGGCAGCCCTAAAGCTTAACCTCCGCCGTGCCCTAATTCTAATCTGTACGCCGAAACTGACCAGTGCGTCCGCACGTGCCCTAACCCCAGCACGTATCCGTACCCTCACCTGTGCCCTAAACCTTGCCGTTCCCTAACCCTAACCCTAGCCTGGAACCAAAAACCACCGGCAGCCCTACAATTTACCCTCCGCCGTGCCATAATCCTAATCCGTATGCCGACACTGACCAGTGCGTCCGCACGTGCCCTGAATCCAGCACATGTCCGTACCCTCACCTCTGCCCTAAACCTTGCCTTTCCCTAACCCTAGCCCAGAACCGAAAACCATCGTCAGCCCTACACCTTACCCTTCGCCGTGCCCTAATCCTAATGCAAACGCCGACACTGACAGGTGCGTCCGCACGTGCCCTGACACCAGCACGTTTCCGTACCCTCACCTGTGCCCTAAACATTGCCGTACCCTAACCCGAACCCTAGCCCAGAACGGAAACCCTCGGGCAGCCCTACACCTTAACATCTGCCGTGCCCATATCGTAATCCATATGCGGACACTGACCCATGCGCCTGCAAGTGCCCTGACCCAAGCACATGTCCATACCCTCACCTGTGCCCTAATCCTTGCCGTTCCCTAACCCGAACCCTAGCCATGAATGGAAACCCACCAGCAGCCCTAAACCTTACCCTCCACTGTGCCCTAAACCTAATCCATACGCGAACACTGACCCATGCGTCCGCACGTACCCTGACCCCAGCACGTGTCCGTACACTCACCTGTGCCATAAACTTTGCCGTACCATAACCCGAACCCTAGCCCGGAACGGAAAACCACCTGCAGCCTTAAACCTTACCCTACGCCGTGCCCTAATACTAATCCATACGCTGACACTGAACCGTGCGTCCGCACGTGCCCTGACGCCGGCACGTTTCCGAACCCTCACTGGTGCCCTAAACCTTGTCGTTCCCTAACCCGAACCCTAGCCCGGAAGGGAAACCCACCGGCAGCCCTACACCTTACGATCCGTTGTGCCCTAATCCTAATCCATACGCAGACACTGACACTTGCGTTCGCACGTGCCCTGACCCCAACACATATCCATACCCTCACCTGTGCCATAAACCTTGCCATTCCCTAACACGAATCCTAGCCCGGAATGGAAACCCACCGGCAGCCCTACACCTGAACCTCCGCCGTGCCCTAATCCTAATCCGTACGCCGACACTGACCCATGCGTCCGCACGTGCACGGACCCCAGCACGTATCCGTACCCTCACCTCTGCCCTAAACCTTGCCATTCCCTAACCCTAACCCTAGCCTGGAACCAAAAACCCACTGTAGACCTACACCTTACCCTCACCGTGACCTAAACGTAATCCATACGCTGACACTTACCCATGCGTACGCACGTGCCCTGACACCAGCACGTGTCCGTACCCTCACCTCTGCCCTAAACCTTGTCATTCCCTAACCCGAACCCTAGCCCGGAACAGAAACACACCGGCAGCCCTACAATTTACCCTCCGCCGTGCCCTAATCCTAATCCATACGCCCACACTCTCCCATGCGTCCACAAGTGCCCTGACCCGAGCATGTGTCCATACCCTCACCTGTGCCCTAAACCTTGCCATTCCCTAACCAGAACCCTAGCCCGGAACGGAAACCCACCAGCAGCCCTACACCTTACCCTCCGCTATGCCCTAATCCTAATCCATACGCCGACACTGACCCGTGCGTCCGCACGTGCCCGGACACCAGCACGTTTCTGTACCCTCACCTGTGCCCAAATCCTTGCCGTTCCCTAACCCGAACCCTAGACCGGAACAGAAACTCACCGGCAGCCCTACAAGTTACCCTCCGCCGTGCCCTAATCCTAATCCGAACACTGACATTGACCCGTGCGTCCGCATGTGCCCTGACCCCTGCACGTGTCCGTACCCTCACCTGTGCCCTAAACCTTGCCGTTCCCTAACCCGAACCCTAGCCCGGAACGGAAACCCACGGGCAGCCCTACACCTTACCCTCCGCCGTGCCCTAATCGTAATCTGTACTCTGACACTGATCCGTGCGTGCACACGTGTGCTGACGCCAGCACATGTCCGAACCCTCACCTGTGCCCTAAACCTTGCCGTTCCCTAACCCGAACCCTAGGCCGGAATGGAAAGCCACCGGCAGCCCTACACCTTACCCTAAACCGTGCACTAATCCTAATCTGTGCGCCGACACTGACCCGTGCGTCCGCACGTGCCCTGAAACCAGCAATTGTCCGTACACTCACCTGTGCCCTAAACCTTGCCGTTCCCTAACTCGAACCCTAGCCCGGAACTGAAACCCACCGGCAGCCCTACAAGTTACCCTCCGCCGTGCCCAAATACTTATCCGTATGCCGACACTGACCCATGCGTCCGCACGTTCCCTGACCCCGGCACGTGTCCGTACACTCACCTGTTCCCTAAACCTTGCTCTTCACTAACCCGAACCCTAACCCGTAACGGAAAGCCACCGGCAGCCCTACACCATACCCTCCGCCGTGCCCTATTCCTAATCCGTACCTCGACACTGACCCGAGTGTCCGCACGTGCCCTTACACCAGCATGTGTCCATACCCTCACCTATGCCCTAAACCTTTCCATTCCCTAACCCGAACCCTAGACCAGAATGGAAACCCACCGGCAGCCCTAAAGTTTAACCTCCTCCGTGCCCTAATTCTAATCAGTACGCCGACACTGAGCAGTTTGTCCGCACGTGCCCTGAACCCAGCACGTATCCGTACCCTCACCTGTGCCCTAAACCTTGCCGTTCCCTAACCCTAACCCTAGCCTGGAACCAAAAACCACCGGCAGCCCTACAATTTACCCTCCGCCTTGCCATAATCCTAATCCGTATGCCGACACTGACCAGTGCGTCCGCACGTGCCCTGAATCCAGGACGTGTCCGTACCCTCACCTCTGCCCTAAACCTTGCCTTTCCCTAACCCTAGCCCAGAACCGAAAACCATCGTCAGCCCTACACCTTACCCTTCGCCGTGCCCTAATCCTAATGCAAACGCTGACACTGACAGGCGCGTCCAAACGTGCCCTGACACCAGCACGTTTCTGTACCCTCATCTGTGCCCTAAACATTGCCGTACCCTAACCCGAACCCTAGCCCAGAACGGAAACCCTCGGGCAGCCCTACACCTTAACCTCTGCCGTGCCCAAATCGTAATCCATACGCGGACACTGACCCATGCGCCTGCAAGTGCCCTGACCCAAGCACATGTCCATACCCTCACCTGTGCCCTAATCCTTGCCCTTCCCTAACCCGAACCCTAGCCATGAATGGAAACCCACCAGCAGCCCTAAACCTTACCCTCCACTGTGCCCTAAACCTAATCCATACGCGAACACTGACCCATGCGTCCGCACGTGCCCTCACCCCAGCACGTGTCCGTACACTCACCTGTGCCCTAAACTTTGCCGTTCCATAACCCGAACCCTAGCCCGGAACGAAAACCACCTGCAGCCTTAAACCTTACCCTACGCCGTGCCCTTATACTAATCCATACGCTGACACTGAACCGTGCGTCCGCACGTGCCCTGACACCGGCATGTTTCCGAACCCTCACTGGTGCCCTAAACCTTGTCGTTCCCTAACCCGAACCCTAGCCCGGAACGGAAACCCACCGGCAGCCCTACACCTTACGATCCGACGTGCCCTGATCCTAATCCATACGCAGACACTGACACATGCGTCCGCACGTGCCCTGACCCCAGCACATATCCGTACCCTCACCTGTGCCATAAAGCTTGCCATTCCATAACACGAACCAGAGCCCGGAATGGATACCCACCGGCAGCCCTACACCTGAACCTCCGCCGTGCCCTAATCCTAATCCGTACGCCGATACTGAACCGTGCGTCCGCACGTGCACGGACCCCAGCACGTATCCGTACCCTCACCTCTGCCCTAAACCTTGCCATTCCCTAACCTTAACCCTAGCCTGGAACCAAAAACCCACTGTAGACCTACACCTTACCCTCCACCGTGACCTAAACGTAATCCATACACTGACACTTACCCATGCGTACGCACGTGCCCTGCCACCAGCACATGTCCGTACCCTCACCTCTGCCCTAAACCTTGTCATTCCCTAACCCGAACTCTAGCCCGGAACAGAAACCCACCGGCAGCCCTACAATTTACCCTCCGCCGTGCCCTAATACTAATCCATACGCCCACACTGTCCCATGCGTCCGCAAGTGCCCTGACCCGAGCATGTGTCCATACCCTCACCTGTGCCCTAAACCTTGCCATTCCCTAACCAGAACCCAAGCCTGGAACGGAAACCCACCGGCAGCCCTACACCTTACCCTCCGCTATGCCCTAATCCTAATCCATACGCGGACACTGACCCGTGCGTCCGCACGTGCCCGGACACCAGCACATGTCCGTACCCTCACCAGTGCCCTAATCCTTGCCGTTCCCTAACCCGAACCCTAGACCGGAACGGAAACCCACGGGCAGCCCTACACCTTACCCTCCGCCGTGCCCTAATCGTAATCCGTACTCTGACACTGATCCGTGCGTGCACACGTGTGCTGACGCCAGCACATATCCGAACCCTCACCTGTGCCCTAAACCTTGCCGTTCCCTAACCCGAACCCTAGGCCGGAATGGAAAGCCACCGGCAGCCCTACACCTTACCCTAAACCGTGCACTAATCCTAATCTGTGCGCCGACACTGACCCGTGCGTCCGCACGTGCCCTGAAACCAGCACGTGTCCGTACACTCACCTGTGCCCTAAACCTTGCCGTTCCCTAACTCGAACCCTAGCCCGGAACTGAAACCCACCGGCAGCCCTACAAGTTACCCTAAGCCGTGCCCAAATACTTATCCGTATGATGACACTGACCCGTGCGTCCGCACGTTCCCTGACCACGGCATGTATCCGTAAACTCACCTGTTCCCTAAACCTTGCTCTTCACTAACCCGAACCCTAACCCGTAAAGGAAAGCCACCGGCAGCCCTACACCATACCCTCCACCGTGCCCTATTCCTAATCCGTACCTCGACACTGACCCGAGTGTCCGCACGTGCCCTTACACCAGCATGTGTCCATACCCTCACCTATGCCCTAAACCTTTCCATTCCCTAACCCGAACCCTAGACCAGAATGGAAACCCACCGGCAGCCCTAAAGCTTAACCTCCGCCGTGCCCTAATTCTAATCTGTACGCCGAAACTGACCAGTGCCTCCGTACGTGCCCTGACCCCAGCACGTATCCGTACCCTCACCTGTGCCCTAAACCTTGCCGTTCCCTAACCCTAACCCTAGCCTGGAACCAAAAACCACCGGCAGCCCTACAATTTACCCTCCACCGTGCCATAATCCTAATCCGTATGCCGACACTGACCTGTGCGTCCGCACGTGCCCTGAATCCAGCACATGTCCGTACCCTCACCTCTGCCCTAAACCTTGCCTTTCCCTAACCCTAGCCCAGAACCGAAAACCATCGTCAGCCCTACACCTTACCCTTCGCCGTGCCCTAATCCTAATGCAAACGCCGACACTGACAGGTGCGTCCGCACGTGCCCTGACACCAGCACGTTTCTGTACCCTCACCTGTGCCCTAAACATTGCCGTACCCTAACCCGAACCCTAGCCCAGAACGGAAACCCTCGGGCAGACCTACACCTTAACCTCTGCCGTGCCGAAATCGTAATCCATACGCGGACACTGACCCATGCGCCTGCAAGTGCCCTGACCCAAGCACATGTCCATACCCTCACCTGTGCCCTAATCCTTGCCGTTCCCTAACCCGAACCCTAGCCATGAATGGAAACCCACCAGCAGCCCTAAACCTTACCCTCCACTGTGCCCTAAACCTAATCCATACGCGAACACTGACCCATGCGTCCGCACGTACCCTGACCCCAGCACGTGTCCGTACACTCACCTGTGCCCTAAACTTTGCCGTACCATAACCCGAACCCTAGCCCGGAACGGAAAACCACCTGCAGCCTTAAACCTTACCCTACGCCGTGCCCTAATACTAATCCATACGCTGACACTGGACCATGCGTCCGCACGTGCCCTGACGCCGGCACGTTTCCGAACCCTCACTGGTGCCCTAAACCTTGTCGTTCCCTAACCCGAACCCTAGCCCGGAAGGGAAACCCACCGGCAGCCCTACACCTTACGATCCGGTGTGCCCTAATCCTAATCCATACGCAGACACTGACACTTGCGTTTGCACGTGCCCTGACCCCAACACATATCCATACCCTCACCTGTGCCATAAACTTTGCCATTCCCTAACACGAACCCTAGCCCGGAATGGAAACCCACCGGCAGCCCTACACCTGAACCTCCGCCGTGCCCTAATCCTAATCCGTACGCCGACACTGACCCATGCGTCCGCACGTGCACGGACCCCAGCACGTATCCGTACCCTCACCTCTGCCCTAAACCTTGCCATTCCCTAACCCTAACCCTAGCCTGGAACCAAAAACCCACTGTAGACCTACACCTTACCCTCACCGTGACCTAAACGTAATCCATACGCTGACACTTACCCATGCGTACGCACGTGCCCTGACACCAGCACGTGTCCGTACCCTCACCTCTGCCCTAAACCTTGTCATTCCCTAACCCGAACCCTAGCCCGGAACAGAAACACACCGGCAGCCCTACACCTGAACCTCCGCCGTGCCCTAATCCTAATCCATACGCCCACACTGTCCCATGCGTCCACAAGTGCCCTGACCCGAGCATGTGTCCATACCCTCACCTGTGCCCTAAACCTTGCCATTCCCTAACCAGAACCCTAGCCCGGAACGGAAACCCACCGGCAGCCCTACACCTTACCCTCCGCTATGCCCTAATCCTAATCCATACGCCGACACTGACCCGTGCGTCCGCACGTGCCCGGACACCAGCACGTGTCCGTACCCTCACCTGTGCCCTAATCCTTGCCGTTCCCTAACCCGAACCCTAGACCGGAACAGAAACTCACCGGCAGCCCTACAAGTTACCCTCCGCCGTGCCCTAATCCTAATCCGAACACTGACATTGACCCGTGCGTCCGCATGTGCCCTGACCCCTGCACGTGTCCGTACCCTCACCTGTGCCCTAAAACTTGCCGTTCCCTAACCCGAACCCTAGCCCGGAACGGAAACCCACGGGCAGCCCTACACCTTACCCTCCGCCGTGCCCTAATCGTAATCCGTACTCTGACACTGATCCGTGCGTGCACACGTGTGCTGACGCCAGCACATGTCCGAACCCTCACCTGTGCCCTAAACCTTGCCGTTCCCTAACCCGAACCCTAGGCCGGAATGGAAAGCCACCGGCAGCCCTACACCTTACCCTAAACCGTGCACTAATCCTAATCTGTGCCCCGACACTGAACCGTGCGTCCGCACGTGCCCTAAAACCAGCACTTGTCCGTACACTCACCTGTGCCCTAAACCTTGCCGTTCCCTAACTCGAACCCTAGCCCGGAACTGAAACCCACCGGCAGCCCTACAAGTTACCCTCCGCCGTGCCCAAATACTTATCCGTATGCCGACACTGACCCGTGCGTCCGCACGTTCCCTGACCCCGGCACGTGTCCGTACACTCACCTGTTCCCTAAACCTTGCTCTTCACTAACCCGAACCCTAACCCGTAACGGAGAGCCACCAGCAGCCCTACACCATACCCTCCGCCGTGCCCTATTCCTAATCCGTACCTCGACACTGACCCGAGTGTCCGCACGTGCCCTTACACCAGCATGTGTCCATACCCTCACCTATGCCCTAAACCTTTCCATTCCCTAACCCGAACCCTAGACCAGAATGGAAACCCACCGGCAGCCCTAAAGCTTAACCTCCTCCGTGCCCTAATTCTAATCTGTACGCCGACACTGACCAGTGCGTCCGCACGTGCCCTGAACCCAGCACGTATCCGTACCCTCACCTGTGCCCTAAACCTTGCCGTTCCCTAACCCTAACCCTAGCCTGGAACCAAAAACCACCGGCAGCCCTACAATTTACCCTCCGCCGTGCCATAATCCTAATCCGTATGCCGACACTGACCAGTGCGTCCGCACGTGCCCTGAATCCAGGACGTGTCCGTACCCTCACCTCTGCCCTAAACCTTGCCTTTCCCTAACCCTAGCCCAGAACCGAAAACCATCGTCAGCCCTACACCTTACCCTTCGCCGTGCCCTAATCCTAATGCAAACGCTGACACTGACAGGCGCGTCCACACGTGCCCTGACACCAGCACGTTTCCGTACCCTCACCTGTGCCCTAAACATTGCCGTACCCTAACCCGAACCCTAGCCCAGAACGGAAACCCTCGGGCAGCCCTACACCTTAACCTCTGCCGTGCCCAAATCGTAATCCATACGCGCACACTGACCCATGCGCCTGCAAGTGCCCTGACCCAAGCACATGTCCATACCATCACCTGTGCCCTAATCCTTGCCCTTCCCTAACCCGAACCCTAGCCATGAATGGAAACCCACCAGCAGCCCTAAACCTTACCCTCCACTGTGCCCTAAACCTAATCCATACGCGAACACTGACCCATGCGTCCGCACGTGCCCTCACCCCAGCACGTGTCCGTACACTCACCTGTGCCCTAAACTTTGCCGTTCCATAACCCGAACCCTAGCCCGGAACGAAAACCACCTGCAGCCTTAAACCTTACCCTACGCCGTGCCCTTATACTAATCCATACGCTGACACTGAACCGTGCGTCCGCACGTGCCCTGACACCGGCATGTTTCCGAACCCTCACTGGTGCCCTAAACCTTGTCGTTCCCTAACCCGAACCCTAGCCCGGAACGGAAACCCACCGGCAGCCCTACACCTTACGATCCGACGTGCCCTGATCCTAATCCATACGCAGACACTGACACATGCGTCCGCACGTGCCCTGACCCCAACACATATCCTTACCCTCACCTGTGCCATAAACATTGCCATTCCCTAACACGAACCCTAGCCCGGAATGGATACCCACCGGCAGCCCTACACCTGAACCTCCGCCGTGCCCTAATCCTAATCCGTACGCCGATACTGAACCGTGCGTCCGCACGTGCACGGACCCCAGCACGTATCCGTACCCTCACCTCTGCCCTAAACCTTGCCATTCCCTAACCCTAACCATAGCCTGGAACCAAAAACCCACTGTAGACCTACACCTTACCCTCCACCGTGACCTAAACGTAATCCATACACTGACACTTACCCATGCGTACGCACGTGCCCTGCCACCAGCACATGTCCGTACCCTCACCTCTGCCCTAAACCTTGTCATTCCCTAACCCGAACCCTAGCCCGGAACAGAAACCCACCGGCAGCCCTACAATTTACCCTCCGCCGTGCCCTAATCCTAATCCATACGCCCACACTGTCCCATGCGTCCGCAAGTGCCCTGACCCGAGCATGTGTCCATACCCTCACCTGTGCCCTAAACCTTGCCATTCCCTAACCAGAACCCAAGCCTGGAACGGAAACCCACCGGCAGCCCTACACCTTACCCTCCGCTATGCCCTAATCCTAATCCATACGCCGACACTGACCCGTGCGTCCGCACGTGCCCGGACACCAGCACGTGTCCGTACCCTCACCAGTGCCCTAATCCTTGCCGTTCCCTAACCCGAACCCTAGACCGGAACGGAAACCCACGGGCAGCCCTACACCTTACCCTCCGCCGTGCCCAATCGTAATCCGTACTCTGACACTGATCCGTGCGTGCACACGTGTGCTGACGCCAGCACATATCCGAACCCTCACCTGTGCCCTAAACCTTGCCGTTCCCTAACCCGAACCCTAGGCCGGAAAGGAAAGACACCGGCAGCCCTACACCTTACCCTAAACCGTGCACTAATCCTAATCTGTGCGCCGACACTGACCCGTGCGTCCGCACGTGCCCTGAAACCTGCACGTGTCCGTACACTCACCTGTGCCCTAAACCTTGCCGTTCCCTAACTCGAACCCTAGCCCGGAACTGAAACCCACCGGCAGCCCTACAAGTTACCCTCCGCCGTGCCCAAATACTTATCCGTATGACGACACTGACCCGTGCGTCCGCACGTTCCCTGACCACGGCATGTATCCGTAAACTCACCTGTTCCCTAAACCTTGCTCTTCACTAACCCGAACCCTAACCCGTAACGGAAAGCCACCGGCAGCCCTACACCATACCCTCCGCCGTGCCCTATTCCTTATCCGTTCCTCGACACTGACCCGAGTGTTCCCACTTGCCCTTACACCAGCATGTGTCCATACCCTCACCTATGCCCTAAACCTTTCCATTCCCTAACCCGAACCCTAGACCAGAATGGAAACCCACCGGCAGCCCTAAAGCTTAACCTCCGCCGTGCCCTAATTCTAATCTGTACGCCGAAACTGACCAGTGCATCCGCACGTGCCCTAACCCCAGCACGTATCCGTACCCTCACCTGTGCCCTAAACCTTGCCGTTCCCTAACCCTAACCCTAGCCTGGAACCAAAAACCACCGGCAGCCCTACAATTTACCCTCCGCCGTGCCATAATCCTAATCCGTATGCCGACACTGACCAGTGCGTCCGCACGTGCCCTGAATCCAGCACATGTCCGTACCCTCACCTCTGCCCTAAACCTTGCCTTTCCCTAACCCTAGCCCAGAACTGAAAACCATCGTCAGCCCTACACCTTACCCTTCGCCGTGCCCTAATCTTAATGCAAACGCCGACACTGACAGGTGCGTCCCCACGTGCCCTGACACCAGCACGTTTCCGTACCCTCACCTGTGCCCTAAACATTGCCGTACACTAACCCGAACCCTAGCCCAGAACGGAAACCCTCGGGCAGCCCTACACCTTAACCTCTGCCGTGCCCAAATCGTAATCCATATGCGGACACTGACCCATGCGCCTGCAAGTGCCCTGACCCAAGCACATGTCCATACCCTCACCTGTGCCCTAATCCTTGCCGTTCCCTAACCCGAACCCTAGCCATGAATGGAAACCCACCAGCAGCCCTAAACCTTACCCTCCACTGTGCCCTAAACCTAATCCATACGCGAACACTGACCCATGCGTCCGCACGTACCCTGACCCCAGCACGTGTCCGTACACTCACCTGTGCCATAAACTTTGCCGTACCATAACCCGAACCCTAGCCTGGAACGGAAAACCACCTGCAGCCTTAAACCTTACCCTACGCCGTGCCCTAATACTAATCCATACGCTGACACTGAACCGTGCGTCCGCACGTGCCCTGACGCCGGCACGTTTCCGAACCCTCACTGGTGCCCTAAACCTTGTCGTTCCCTAACCCGAACCCTAGCCCGGAAGGGAAACCCACCGGCAGCCCTACACCTTACGATCCGGTTTGCCCTAATCCTAATCCATACGCAGACACTGACACTTGCGTTCGCACGTGCCCTGACCCCAACACATATCCATACCCTCACCTGTGCCATAAACCTTGCCATTCCCTAACACGAATCCTAGCCCGGAATGGAAACCCACCGGCAGCCCTACACCTGAACCTCCGCCGTGCCCTAATCCTAATCCATACGCCGACACTGACCCATGCGTCCGCACGTGCACGGACCCCAGCACGTATCCGTACCCTCACCTCTGCCCTAAACCTTGCCATTCCCTAACCCTAACCCTAGCCTGGAACCAAAAACCCACTGTAGACCTACACCTTACCCTCACCGTGACCTAAACGTAATCCATACGCTGACACTTACCCATGCGTACGCACGTGCCCTGACACCAGCACGTGTCCGTACCCTCACCTCTGCCCTAAACCTTGTCATTCCCTAACCCGAACCCTAGCCCGGAACAGAAACACACCGGCAGCCCTACAATTTACCCTCCGCCGTGCCCTAATCCTAATCCATACGCCCACACTGTCCCATGCGTCCACAAGTGCCCTGACCCGAGCATGTGTCCATACCCTCACCTGTGCCCTAAACCTTGCCATTCCCTAACCAGAAACCTAGCCCGGAACGGAAACCCACCGGCAGCCCTACACCTTACCCTCCGCTATGCCCTAATCCTAATCCATACGCCGACACTGACCCGTGCGTCCGCACGTGCCCGGACACCAGCACGTTTCCGTACCCTCACCTGTGCCCAAATCCTTGCCGTTCCCTAACCCGAACCCTAGACCGGAACAGAAACTCACCGGCAGCCCTACAAGTTACCCTCCGCCGTGCCCTAATCCTAATCCGAACACTGACATTGACCCGTGCGTCCGCATGTGCCCTGACCCCTGCACGTGTCCGTACCCTCACCTGTGCCCTAAACCTTGCCGTTCCCTAACCCGAACCCTAGCCCGGAACGGAAACCCACGGGCAGCCCTACACCTTACCCTCCGCCGTGCCCTAATCGTAATCCGTACTCTGACACTGATCCGTGCGTGCACACGTGTGCTGACGCCAGCACAAGTCCGAACCCTCACCTGTGCCCTAAACCTTGCCGTTCCCTAACCCGAACCCTAGGCCGGAATGGAAAGCCACCGGCAGCCCTACACCTTACCCTAAACCGTGCACTAATCCTAATCTGTGCGCCGACACTGACCCGTGCGTCCGCACGTGCCCTGAAACCAGCAATTGTCCGTACACTCACCTGTGCCCTAAACCTTGCCGTTCCCTAACTCGAACCCTAGCCCGGAACTGAAACCCACCGGCAGCCCTACAAGTTACCCTCCGCCGTGCCCAAATACTTATCCGTATGCCGACACTGACCCGTGCGTCCGCACGTTCCCTGACCCCGGCACGTGTCCGTACACTCACCTGTTCCCTAAACCTTGCTCTTCACTAACCCGAACCCTAACCCATAACGGAAAGCCACCGGCAGCCCTACACCATACCCTCCGCCGTGCCCTATTCCTAATCCGTACCTCGACACTGACCCGAGTGTCCGCACGTGCCCTTACACCAGCATGTGTCCATACCCTCACCTATGCCCTAAACCTTTCCATTCCCTAACCCGAACCCTAGACCAGAATGGAAACCCACCGGCAGCCCTAAAGCTTAACCTCCTCCGTGCCCTAATTCTAATCTGTACGCCGACACTGAGCAGTGCGTCCGCACGTGTCCTGAACCCAGCATGTATCCGTACCCTCACCTGTGCCCTAAACCTTGCCGTTCCCTAACCCTAACCCTAGCCTGGAACCAAAAACCACCGGCAGCCCTACAATTTACCCTCCGCCGTGCCATAATCCTAATCCGTATGCCGACACTGACCAGTGCGTCCGCACATGCCCTGAATCCAGGACGTGTCCGTACCCTCACCTCTGCCCTAAACCTTGCCTTTCCCTAACCCTATCCCAGAACCGAAAACCATCGTCAGCCCTACACCTTACCCTTCGCCGTGCCCTAATCCTAATGCAAACGCTGACACTGACAGGCGCGTCCACACGTGCCCTGACACCAGCACGTTTCTGTACCCTCACCTGTGCCCTAAACATTGCCGTACCCTAACCCGAACCCTAGCCCAGAACGGAAACCCTCGGGCAGCCCTACACCTTAACCTCTGCCGTGCCCAAATCGTAATCCATACGCGGACACTGACCCATGCGCCTGCAAGTGCCCTGACCCAAGCACATGTCCATACCCTCACCTGTGCCCTAATCCTTGCCCTTCCCTAACCCGAACCCTAGCCATGAATGGAAACCCACCAGCAGCCCTAAACCTTACCCTCCACTGTGCCCTAAACCTAATCCATACGCGAACACTGACCCATGCGTCCGCACGTGCCCTCACCCCAGCACGTGTCCGTACACTCACATGTGCCCTAAACTTTGCCGTTCCATAACCCGAACCCTAGCCCGGAACGAAAACCACCTGGAGCCTTAAACCTTACCCTACGCCGTGCCCTTATACTAATCCATACGCTGACACTGAACCGTGCGTCCGCACGTGCCCTGACACCGGCATGTTTCCGAACCCTCACTGGTGCCCTAAACCTTGTCGTTCCCTAACCCGAACCCTAGCCCGGAACGGAAACCCACCGGCAGCCCTACACCTTACGATCCGACGTGCCCTGATCCTAATCCATACGCAGACACTGACACATGCGTCCGCACGTGCCCTGACCCCAGCACATATCCGTACCCTCACCTGTGCCATAAAGCTTGCCATTCCATAACACGAACCCTAGCCCGGAATGGATACCCACCGGCAGCCCTACACCTGAACCTCCGCTGTGCCCTAATCCTAATCCGTACGCCGATACTGAACCATGCGTCCGCACGTGCACGGACCCCAGCACGTATCCGTACCCTCACCTCTGCCCTAAACCTTGCCATTCCCTAACCCTAACCCTAGCCTGGAACCAAAAACCCACTGTAGACCTACACCTTACCCTCCACCGTGACCTAAACGTAATCCATACACTGACACTTACCCATGCGTACGCACGTGCCCTGCCACCAGCACATGTCCGTACCCTCACCTCTGCCCTAAACCTTGTCATTCCCTAACCCGAACCCTAGCCCGGAACAGAAACCCACCGGCAGCCCTACAATTTACCCTCCACCGTGCCCTAATCCTAATCCATACGCCCACACTGTCCCATGCGTCCGCAAGTGCCCTGACCCGAGCATGTGTCCATACCCTCACCTGTGCCCTAAACCTTGCCATTCCCTAACCAGAACCCAAGCCTGGAACGGAAACCCACCGGCAGCCCTACACCTTACCCTCCGCTATGCCCTAATCCTAATCCATACGCCGACACTGACCCGTGCGTCCGCACGTGCCCGGACACCAGCACATGTCCGTACCCTCACCAGTGTCCTAATCCTTGCCGTTCCCTAACCCGAACCCTAGACCGGAACGGAAACCCACGGGCAGCCCTACACCTTACCCTCCGCCGTGCCCTAATCGTAATCCGTACTCTGACACTGATCCGTGCGTGCACACGTGTGCTGACGCCAGCACTTGTCCGATCCCTCACCTGTGCCCTAAACCTTGGCGTTCCCTAACCCGAACCCTAGGCCGGAATGGAAAGCCACCGGCAGCCCTACACCTTACCCTAAACCGTGCACTAATCCTAATCTGTGCGCCGACACTGACCCGTGCGTCCGCACGTGCCCTGAAACCAGCACGTGTCCGTACACTCACCTGTGCCCTAAACCTGGCCGTTCCCTAACTCGAACCCTAGCCCGGAACTGAAACCCACCGGCAGCCCTACAAGTTACCCTAAGCCGTGCCCAAATACTTATCCGTATGATGACACTGACCCGTGCGTCCGCACGTTCCCTGACCACGGCATGTATCCGTAAACTCACCTGTTCCCTAAACCTTGCTCTTCACTAACCCGAACCCTAACCCGTAAAGGAAAGCCACCGGCAGCCCTACACCATACCCTCCACCGTGCCCTATTCCTAATCCGTACCTCGACACTGACCCGAGTGTCCGCACGTGCCCTTACACCAGCATGTGTCCATACCCTCACCTATGCCCTAAACCTTTCCATTCCCTAACCCGAACCTTAGACCAGAATGGAAACCCACCGGCAGCCCTAAAGCTTAACCTCCGCCGTGCCCTAATTCTAATCTGTACGCCGAAACTGACCAGTGCCTCCGTACGTGCCCTGACCCCAGCACGTATCCGTACCCTCACCTGTGCCCTAAACCTTGCCGTTCCCTAACCCTAACCCTAGCCTGGAACCAAAAACCACCGGCAGCCCTACAATTTACCCTCCGCCGTGCCATAATCCTAATCCGTATGCCGACACTGACCAGTGCGTCCGCACGTGCCCTGAATCCAGCACATGTCCGTACCCTCACCTCTGCCCTAAACCTTGCCTTTCCCTAACCCTAGCCCAGAACCGAAAACCATCGTCAGCCCTACACCTTACCCTTCGCCGTGCCCTAATCCTAATGCAAACGCCGACACTGACAGGTGCGTCCGCACGTGCCCTGACACCAGCACGTTTCTGTACCCTCACCTGTGCCCTAAACATTGCCGTACCCTAACCCGAACCCTAGCCCAGAACGGAAACCCTCGGGCAGCCCTACACCTTAACATCTGCCGTGCCCAAATCGTAATCCATACGCGGACACTGACCCATGCGCCTGCAAGTGCCCTGACCCAAGCACATGTCCATACCCTCACCTGTGCCCTAATCCTTGCCGTTCCCTAACCCGAACCCTAGCCATGAATGGAAACCCACCAGCAGCCCTAAACCTTACCCTCCACTGTGCCCTAAACCTAATCCATACGCGAACACTGACCCATGCGTCCGCACGTACCCTGACCCCAGCACGTGTCCGTACACTCACCTGTGCCCAAAACTTTGCCGTACCATAACCCGAACCCTAGCCCGGAACGGAAAACCACCTGCAGCCTTAAACCTTACCCTACGCCGTGCCCTAATACTAATCCATACGCTGACACTGAACCGTGCGTCCGCACGTGCCCTGACGCCGGCACGTTTCCGAACCCTCACTGGTGCCCTAAACCTTGTCGTTCCCTAACCCGAACCCTAGCCCGGAAGGGAAACCCACCGGCAGCCCTACACCTTACGATCCGGTGTGCCCTAATACTAATCCATACGCAGACACTGACACTTGCGTTCGCACGTGCCCTGACCCCAACACATATCCATACCCTCACCTGTGCCATAAACTTTGCCATTCCCTAACACGAACCCTAGCCCGGAATGGAAAACCACCGGCAGCCCTACACCTGAACCTCCGCCGTGCCCTAATCCTAATCCGTACGCCGACACTGACCCATGCGTCCGCACGTGCACGGACCCCAGCACGTATCCGTACCCTCACCTCTGCCCTAAACCTTGCCATTCCCTAACCCTAACCCTAGCCTGGAACCAAAAACCCACTGTAGACCTACACCTTACCCTCACCGTGACCTAAACGTAATCCATACGCTGACACTTACCCATGCGTACGCACGTGCCCTGACACCAGCACGTGTCCGTACCCTCACCTCTGCCCTAAACCTTGTCATTCCCTAACCCGAACCCTAGCCCGGAACAGAAACACACCGGCAGCCCTACACCTGAACCTCCGCCGTGCCCTAATCCTAATCCATACGCCCACACTGTCCCATGCGTCCACAAGTGCCCTGATCCGAGCATGTGTCCATACCCTCACCTGTGCCCTAAACCTTGCCATTCCCTAACCAGAAACCTAGCCCGGAACGGAAACCCACCGGCAGCCCTACACCTTACCCTCCGCTATGCCCTAATACTAATCCATACGCTGACACTGACCCGTGCGTCCGCACGTGCCCGGACACCAGCACGTGTCCGTACCCTCACCTGTGACCTAATCCTTGCCGTTCCCTATCCCGAACCCTAGACCGGAACAGAAACTCACCGGCAGCCCTACAAGTTACCCTCCGCCGTGCCTAATCCTAATCCGAACACTGACATTGACCCGTGCGTCCGCATGTGCCCTGACCCCTGCACGTGTCCGTACCCTCACCTGTGCCCTAAAACTTGCCGTTCCCTAACCCGAACCCTAGCCCGGAACGGAAACCCACGGGCAGCCCTACACCTTACCCTCCGCCGTGCCCTAATCGTAATCCGTACTCTGACACTGATCCGTGCGTGCACACGTGTGCTGACGCCAGCACATGTCCGAACCCTCACCTGTGCCCTAAACCTTGCCGTTCCCTAACCCGAATCCTAGGCCGGAATGGAAAGCCACCGGCAGCCCTAAACCTTACCCTAAACCGTGCACTAATCCTAATCTGTGCCCCGACACTGACCCGTGCGTCCGCACATGCCCTAAAACCAGCACTTGTCCGTACACTCACCTGTGCCCTAAACCTTGCCGTTCCCTAACTCGAACCCTAGCCCGGAACTGAAACCCACCGGCAGCCCTACAAGTTACCCTCCGCCGTGCCCAAATACTTATCCGTATGCCGACACTGACCCGTGCGTCCGCACGTTCCCTGACCCCGGCACGTGTCCGTACACTCACCTGTTCCCTAAACCTTGCTCTTCACTAACCCGAACCCTAACCCGTAACGGAAAGCCACCGGCAGCCCTACACCATACCCTCCGCCGTGCCCTATTCCTAATCCGTACCTCGACACTGACCCGAGTGTCCGCACGTGCCCTTACACCAGCATGTGTCCATACCCTCACCTATGCCCTTAACCGTTCCATTCCCTAACCCGAACCCTAGACCAGAATGGAAACCCACCGGCAGCCCTAAAGCTTAACCTCCTCCGTGCCCTAATTCTAATCTGTACGCCGACACTGACCAGTGCGTCCGCACGTGCCCTGAACCCAGCACGTATCCGTACCCTCACCTGTGCCCTAAACCTTGCCGTTCCCTAACCCTAACCCTAGCCTGGAACCAAAAACCACCGGCAGCCCTACAATTTACCCTCCGCCGTGCCATAATCCTAATCCGTATGCCGACACTGACCAGTGCGTCCGCACGTGCCCTGAATCCAGTACGTGTCCGTACCCTCACCTCTGCCCTAAACCTTGCCTTTCCCTAACCCTAGCCCAGAACCGAAAACCATCGTCAGCCCTACACCTTACCCTTCGCCGTGCCCTAATCCTAATGCAAACGCTGACACTGACAGGCGCGTCCACACGTGCCCTGACACCAGCACGTTTCCGTACCCTCACCTGTGCCCTAAACATTGCCGTACCCTAACCCGAACCCTAGCCCAGAACGGAAACCCTCGGGCAGCCCTACACCTTAACCTCTGCCGTGCCCAAATCGTAATCCATACGCGGACACAGACCCATGCGCCTGCAAGTGCCCTGACCCAAGCACATGTCCATACCCTCACCTGTGCCCTAATCCTTGCCCTTCCCTAACCCGAACCCTAGCCATGAATGGAAACCCACCAGCAGCCCTAAACCTTACCCTCCACTGTGCCCTAAACCTAATCCATACGCGAACACTGACCCATGCGTCCGCACGTGCCCTCACCCCAGCACGTGTCCGTACACTCACCTGTGCCCTAAACTTTGCCGTTCCATAACCCGAACCCTAGCCCGGAACGAAAACCACCTGCAGCCTTAAACCTTACCCTACGCCGTGCCCTTATACTAATCCATACGCTGACACTGAACCGTGCGTCCGCACGTGCCCTGACACCGGCATGTTTCCGAACCCTCACTGGTGCCCTAAACCTTGTCGTTCCCTAACCCGAACCCTAGCCCGGAACGGAAACCCACCGGCAGCCCTACACCTTACGATCCGACGTGCCCTGATCCTAATCCATACGCAGACACTGACACATGCGTCCTCACGTGCCCTGACCCCAACACATATCCTTACCCTCACCTGTGCCATAAACATTGCCATTCCCTAACACGAACCCTAGCCCGGAATGGATACCCACCGGCAGCCCTACACCTGAACCTCCGCCGTGCCCTAATCCTAATCCGTACGCCGATACTGAACCGTGCGTCCGCACGTGCACGGACCCCAGCACGTATCCGTACCCTCACCTCTGCCCTAAACCTTGCCATTCCCTAACCCTAACCGTAGCCTGGAACCAAAAACCCACTGTAGACCTACACCTTACCCTCCACCGTGACCTAAACGTAATCCATACACTGACACTTACCCATGCGTACGCACGTGCCCTGCCACCAGCACATGTCCGTACCCTCACCTCTGCCCTAAACCTTGTCATTCCCTAACCCGAACCCTAGCCCGGAACAGAAACCCACCGGCAGCCCTACAATTTACCCTCCGCCGTGCCCTAATCCTAATCCATACGCCCACACTGTCCCATGCGTCCGCAAGTGCCCTGACCCGAGCATGTGTCCATACCCTCACCTGTGCCCTAAACCTTGCCATTCCCTAACCAGAACCCAAGCCTGGAACGGAAACCCACCGGCAGCCCTACACCTTACCCTCCGCTATGACCTAATCCTAATCCATACGCCGACACTGACCCGTGCGTCCGCACGTGCCCGGACACCAGCACGTGTCCGTACCCTCACCAGTGCCCTAATCCTTGCCGTTCCCTAACCCGAACCCTAGACCGGAACGGAAAACCACGGGCAGCCCTACACCTTACCCTCCGCCGTGCCCTAATCGTAATCCGTACTCTGACACTGATCCGTGCGTGCACACGTGTGCTGACGCCAGCACATATCCGAACCCTCACCTGTGCCCTAAACCTTGCCGTTCCCTAACCCGAACCCTAGGCCGGAAAGGAAAGCCACCGGCAGCCCTACACCTTACCCTAAACCGTGCACTAATCCTAATCTGTGCGCCGACACTGACCCGTGCGACCGCACGTGCCCTGAAACCTGCACGTGTCCGTACACTCACCTGTGCCCTAAACCTTGCCGTTCCCTAACTCGAACCCTAGCCCGGAACTGAAACCCACCGGCTGCCCTACAAGTTACCCTCCGCCGTGCCCAAATACTTATCCGTATGACGACACTGACCCGTGCGTCTGCACGTTCCCTGACCACGGCATGTATCCGTACACTCACCTGTTCCCTAAACCTTGCTCTTCACTAACCCGAACCCTAACCCGTAACGGAAAGCCACCGGCAGCCCTACACCATACCCTCCGCCGTGCCCTATTCCTTATCCGTACCTCGACACTGACCCGAGTGTCCGCACGTGCCCTTACACCAGCATGTGTCCATACCCTCACCTATGCCCTAAACCTTTCCATTCCCTAACCCGAACCCTAGACCAGAATGGAAACCCACCGGCAGCCCTAAAGCTTAACCTCCGCCGTGCCCTAATTCTAATCTGTACGCCGAAACTGACCAGTGCGTCCGCACGTGCCCTAACCCCAGCACGTATCCGTACACTCCCCTGTGCCCTAAACCTTGCCGTTCCCTAACCCTAACCCTAGCCTGGAACCAAAAACCACCGGCAGCCCTACAATTTACCCTCCGCCGTGCCATAATCCTAATCCGTATGCCGATACTGACCAGTGCGTCCGCACGTGCCCTGAATCCAGCACATGTCCGTACCCTCACCTCTGCCCTAAACCTTGCCTTTCCCTAACCCTAGCCCAGAACCGAAAACCATCGTCAGCCCTACACCTTACCCTTCACCGTGCCCTAATCCTAATGCAAACGCCGACACTGACAGGTGCGTCCGCACGTGCCCTGACACCAGCACGTTTCCGTACCCTCACCTGTGCCCTAAACAATGCCGTACCCTAACCCGAACCCTAGCCCAGAACGGAAACCCTCGGGCAGCCCTACACCTTAACCTCTGCCGTGCCCAAATCGTAATCCATACGCGGACACTGACCCATGCGCCTGCAAGTGCCCTGACCCAAGCACATGTCCATACCCTCACCTGTGCCCTAATCCTTGCCGTTCCCTAACCCGAACCCTAGCCATGAATGGAAACCCACCAGCAGCCCTAAACCTTACCCTCCACTGTGCCCTAAACCTAATCCATACGCGAACACTGACACATGCGTCCGCACGTACCCTGACCCCAGCACGTGTCCGTACACTCACCTGTGCCATAAACTTTGCCGTACCATAACCCGAACCCTAGCCCGGAACGGAAAACCACCTGCAGCCTTAAACCTTACCCTACGCCGTGCCCTAATACTAATCCATACGCTGACACTGAACCGTGCGTCCGCACGTGCCCTGACGCCGGCACGTTTCCGAACCCTCACTGGTGCCCTAAACCTTGTCGTTCCCTAACCCGAACCCTAGCCCGGAAGGGAAACCCACCGGCAGCCCTACACCTTACGATACGGTGTGCCCTAATACTAATCCATACGCAGACACTGACACTTGCGTTCGCACGTGCCCTGACCCCAACACATATCCAAACCCTCACCTGTGCCATAAACCTTGCCATTCCCTAACACGAATCCTAGCCCGGAATGGAAACCCACCGGCAGCCCTACACCTGAACCTCCGCCGTGCCCTAATCCTAATCCGTACGCCGACACTGACCCATGCGTCCGCACGTGCACGGACCCCAGCACGTATCCATACCCTCACCTCTGCCCTAAACCTTGCCATTCCCTAACCCTAACCCTAGCCTGGAACCAAAAACCCACTGTAGACCTACACCTTACCCTCACCGTGACCTAAACGTAATCCATACGCTGACACTTACCCATGCGTACGCACGTGCCCTGACACCAGCACGTGTCCGTACCCTCACCTCTGCCCTAAACCTTGTCATTCCCTAACACGAACCCTAGCCCGGAACAGAAACACACCGGCAGCCCTACAATTTACCCTCCGCCGTGCCCTAATCCTAATCCATACGCCCACACTGTCCCATGCGTCCACAAGTGCCCTGACCCGAGCATGTGTCCATACCCTCACCTGTGCCCTATACCTTGCCATTCCCTAACCAGAACCCTAGCCCGGAACCGAAACCCACCGGCAGCCCTACACCTTACCCTCCGCTATGCCCTAATCCTAATCCATACGCCGACACTGACCCGTGCGTCCACACGTGCCCGGACACCAGCACGTGTCCGTACCCTCACCTGTGCCCTAATACTTGCCGTTCCCTAACCCGAACCCTAGACCGGAACAGAAACTCACCGGCAGCCCTACAAGTTACCCTCCGCCGTGCCCTAATCCTAATCCGAACACTGACATTGACCCGTGCGTCCGCATGTGCCCTGACCCCTGCACGTGTCCGTACCCTCACCTGTGCCCTAAACCTTGCCGATCCCTAACCCGAACCCTAGCCCGGAACGGAAAACAACGGGCAGCCCTACACCTTACCCTCCGCCGTGCCCTAATCATAATCCGTACTCTGACACTGATCCGTGCGTGCACACGTGTGCTGACGCCAGCACATGTCCGAACCCTCACGTGTGCCCTAAACCTTGCCGTTCCCTAACCCGAACCCTAGGCCGGAATGGAAAGCCACCGGCAGCCCTACACCTTACCCTAAACCGTGCACTAATCCTAATCTGTGCGCCGACACTGACCCGTGCGTCCGCACGTGCCCTGAAACCAGCACGTGTCCGTACACTCACCTGTGCCCTAAACCTTGCCGTTCCCTAACTCGAACCCTAGCCCGGAAGTGAAATCCACCGGCAGCCCTACAAGTTACCCTCTGCTGTGCCCAAATACTTATCCGTATGCCGACACTGACCCGTGAGTCCGCACGTTCCCTGACCCCGGCACGTGTCCGTACACTCACCTGTTCCCTAAACCTTGCTCTTCACTAACCCGAACCCTAACCCGTAACGGAAAGCCACCGGCATCCCTACACCATACCCTCCGCCGTGCCCTATTCCTAATCCGTACCTCGACAATGACCCGAGTGTCCGCACGTGCCCTTACACCAGCATGTGTCCATACCCTCACCTATGCCCTAAATCTTTCCATTCCCTAACCCGAACCCTAGACCGGAATGGAAACCCACAGGCAGGCCTAAATCTTAACCTCCGCCTGCCCTAATCCTAATCTGTATGCCGACACTGACCCGTGCGTCCGCAAGTGCCCTGACCCCACCATGTACCCGTACCCTCAGCTGTGCCCTAAACCTTGCCGTTCCCTAACCCTAACCCTAGCCTGGAACCAAAAACCACCGGCAGCCCTACAATTTACCCTCCGCCGTGCCATAATCCTAATCCGTATGCCGACACTGACCAGTGCATCCGCACGTGCCCTGAATCCAGCACGTGTCCATACCCTCACCTCTGCCCTAAACCTTGCCGTTCCCTAACCCTAGCCCAGAACTGAAAACCATCGTCAGCCCTACACCTTACCCTTCACCGTGCCCTAATCCTAATGCCAACGCCGACACTGACAGGTGCGTCCGCACGTGCCCTGACACCAGCACGTTTCCGTACCCTCACCTGTGCCCTAAACATTGCCGTACCCTAAGCCGAACCCTAGCCCAGAAAGGAAACCCACGGGCAGCCCTACACCTTAACCTCTGCCATGCCCAAATCGTAATCCATACGCGGACACTGACCCATGCGCCTGCAAGTGCCCTGACCCAAGCACATGTCCATACCCTCACCTGTGCCCTAATCCTTGCCGTTCCCTAACCCGAACCCTAGCCATGAATGGAAACCCACCAGCAGCCCTAAACCTTACCCTCCACTGTGCCCTAAACCTAATCCATACGCGAACACTGACCCATGCGTCCGCACGTACCCTGACCCCAGCACGTGTCCGTATACTCACCTGTGCCCTAAACTTTGCCGTTCCATAACCCGAACCCTAGCCCGGAACGGAAAACCACCTGCAGCCTTAAACCTTACCCTACGCCGTGCCCTAATACTAATCCATACGGTGACACTGAACCATGCGTCCGCACGTTCCCTGACGCCGGCACGTTTCTGAACCCTCACTGGTGCCCTAAACCTTGTCGTTCCCTAACCCGAACCCTAGCCCGGAACGGAAACCCACCGGCAGCCCTACACCTTACGATCCGGCGTGCCCTAATGCTAATCCATACGCAGACACTGACACATGCGTCCGCACGTGCCCTGACCCCAGCACATATCCGTACCCTCACCTGTGCCGTGAACCTTGCCATTCTCTAACACGAACCCTAGCCCGGAATGGAAACCCACCGGCAGCCCTACACCTGAACCTCCGCCGTGCCCTAATCCTAATCCGTACGCCGACACTGACCCGTACGTCCGCACGTGCACGGACCCCAGCACGTATCCGTACCCTCACCTCTGCCCTAAACCTTGCCATTCCCTAACCCTAACCCTAGCCTGGAACCAAAAACCCGCTGTAGACCTACACCTTAGCCTCCACCGTGACCTAAACGTAATCCATACGCTGACACTTACCCATGCGTACGCACGTGCCCTGCCACCAGCACGTGTCCGTACCCTCACCTCTGCCCTAAACCTTGTCATTCCCTAACCCGAACCCTAGCCCGGAACAGAAACCCTCCGGCAGCCCTACAATTTACCCTCCGCCGTGCCCTAATCCTATTCCATACGCCCACACTGTCCCATGCGTCCGCAAGTGCCCTGACCCAAGCATGTGTCCATACCCTCACCTGTGCCCTAAACCTTGCCATTCCGTAACCAGAACCCTAGCCCGGAACGGAAACCCACCGGCAGCCCTACACCATACCCTCCGCTATGCCCTAATCCTAATCCATACGCCGACACTGACCCGTGCGTCCGCACGTTCCCGGACACCAGCACGTTTCCGTACCCTCACCTGTGCCCTAATCCTTGCCGTTCCCTAACCCGAACCCTAGCCCGGAACAGAAACTCACCGGCAGCCCTACAAGTTACCCTCCGCCGTGCCCTAATCCTAATCCGAACACTGATATTGACCCGTGCGTCCGCCTGTGCCCTTACCCCTGCACGTGTCCGTACCCTCACCTGTGCCCTAAATCTTCCCGTTCACTAACCCGAACAATAGCCCGGAACGGAAACCCACGGGCAGCCCTACACCTTACCCTCCACCATGCCCTAATCGTAATCCGTACTCTGACACTGATCCGTGCGTGCACACGTGTGCTGACGCCAGCACATATCCGAACCCTCACCTGTGCCTTAAACCTTGCCGTTCCCTAACCCGAACCCTAGGCCGGAATGGAAAGCCACCGGCAGCCCTACACCTTACCCTAAACCGTGCACTAATCCTAATCTGTGCGACGACACTGACCCGTGCGTCCACACGTGCCCTGAAACCAGCACGTGTCCGTACACTCACCTGTGCCCTAAATCTTGCTGTTCCCTAACTCGAACCCTAGCCCGGAACTGAAAACCACCGGCAGCCCTACAAGTTACCCTCCGCCGTGCCCAAATACTTATCCGTATGCCGACACTTACCCGTGCGTCCGCACGTTCTCTGACCCCGGCACGTGTCCGTACACTCACCTGTTCCCTAAACCTTGCTCTTCACTAACCCGAACCCTAACCCGTAACGGAAAGCCACCGGCAGCCCTACACCATACACTCCGCCGTGCCCTATTCCTAATCCGTACCTCGACACTGACCCGAGTGTCCGCACGTGCCCTTACACCAGCATGTGTCCATACCCTCACCTATGCCCTAAACCTTTCCATTCCCTAACCCGAACCCTAGACCGGAATGGAAACCCACAGGCAGCCCTAAATCTTAACCTCCGCCGTGCCCTAATTCTAATCTGTACGCGGACACTGACCAGTGCGTCCGCACGTGCCCGGACCCCAGCATGTATCCGTACCCTCAGCTGTGCCCTAAACCTTGCCGTTCCCTAACCCTAACCCTAGCCTGGAACCAAAAACCACCGGCAGCCCTACAATTTACCCTCCGCCGTGCCATAATCCTAATCCGTATGCCGACACTGACCAGTGCGTCCGCACGTGCCCTGAATCCAGCACGTGTCCGTACCCTCACCTCTGCCCTAAACCTTGCCTTTCCCTAACCCTAGCCCAGAACCGAAAACCATCGTCAGTCCTACACATTACCCTTCGCCGTGCCCTAATCCTAATGCAAACGCAGACACTGACAGGTGCGTCCCCACGTGCCCTGACACCAGCACGTTTCCGTACCCTCACCTGTGCCCTAAACATTGCCGTACCCTAACCCGAACCCTAGCCCAGAACGGAAACCCTCGGGCAGCCCTACACATTAACCTCTGCCGTGCCCAAATCGTAATCCATACGCGGACACTGACCCATGCGCCTGCAAGTGCCCTGACACAAGCACATGTCCATACCCTCACCTGTGCCCTAATCCTTGCCGTTCCCTAACCCGAACCCTAGCCATGAATGGAAACCCACCAGCAGCCCTAAACCTTACCCTCCACTGTGCCCTAAACCTAATCCATACGCGAACACTGACCCATGCGTCCGCACGTACCCTGACCCCAGCACGTGTCCGTACCCTCACCTGTGCCCTAAACCTTGCCGTTCCCTAACCCGAACCCTAGCCCGGAACGGAAACCCACGGGCAGCCCTACACCTTACCCTCCGCCGTGCCCTTATCGTAATCCGTACTCTGACAATGATCCGTGCGTGCACACGTGTGCTGACGCTAGCACATATCTGAACCCTCACCTGTGCCCTAAACCTTGCCGTTCCCTAACCCGAACCCTAGGCCGGAATGGAAAGCCACCGGCAGCCCTACACCTTACCCTAAACCGTGCACTAATCCTAATATGTGCGCCGACACTGACCCGGGCGTCCGCACGTGCCCTGAAACCAGCACGTGTCCGTACACTCACCTGTGCCCTAAATCTTGCTGTTCCCTAACTCGAACCCTAGCCCGGAACTGAATCCCACCGGCAGCCCTACAAGTTACCCTCCGCCGTGCCCAAATACTTATCCGTATGCCGACACTGACCCGTGCGTCCGCACGTTCCCTGACCCCGGCACGTGTCCGTACACTCACCTGTTCCCTAAACCTTGCTCTTCAATAACCCGAACCCTAACCCGTAACGGAAAGCCACCGGCAGCCCTACACCATACCCTCCGCCGTGCCCTATTCCTAATCCGTACCTCGACACTGACCCGAGTGTCCGCACGTGCCCTTACACCAGCATGTGTCCATACCCTCACCTATGCCCTAAACCTTTCCATTCCCTAACCCGAACCCTAGACCGGAATGGAAACCCACAGGCAGCCCTAAATCTTAACCTCCGCCTGCCCTAATCCTAATCTGTATGCCGACACTGACCCGTGCGTCCGCAAGTTCCCTGACCCCACCATGTATCCGTACCCTCACCTGTGCCCTAAACCTTGCCGTTCCCTAACCCTAACCCTAGACTGGAACCAAAAACCACCAGCAGCCCTACAATTTACCCTCCGCCGTGCCATAATCCTAATCCGTATGCCGACACTGACCAGTGCGTCCGCACGTGCCCTGAATCCAGCACGTGTCCATACCCTCACCTCTGCCCTAAACCTTGCCGTTCCCTAACCCTAGCCCAGAACCTAAAACCATCGTCAGCCCTACACCTTACCCTTCGCCGTGCCCTATTCCTAATGCAAACGCCGACACTGACAGGTGCATCCGCACGTGCCCTGACACCAGCACGTTTCCGTACCCTCACCTGTGCCCTAAACATTGCCGTACCCTAACCCGAACCCTAGCACAGAACGGAAACCCTCGGGGAGCCCTACACCTTGACCACGGCCATGCCCAAATCGTAATCCATACGCGGACACTGACCCATGCGCCTGCAAGTGCCGTGACCCAAGCACTTGTCCATACCCTCACCTGTGCCCTAATCCTTGCCGTTCCCTAACCCGAACCCTAGCCATGAATGGAAACCCACCAGCAGCCCTAAACCTTACCCTCCACTGTGCCCTAAACCTAATCCATACGCGAACACTGACCCATGCGTCCGCACGTACCCTGACCACAGCACGTGTCCGTACACTCACCTGTGCCCTAAACTTTGCCATTCCATAACCCGAACCCTAGACCGGAACGGAAAACCACCTGCAGACTTAAACCTTACCCTACGCCGTGCCCTAATTCTAATCCATACGCTGACACTGAACCGTGCGTCCGCACGTGCCCTGACGCCGGCACGTTTCCGAAACCTCACTGGTGCCATAAACCTTGTCGTTCCCTAACCCGAACCCTAGTCCGGAACGGAAACCCACGGGCAGCCCTACACCTTACCCTCCACCGTGCCCTAATCGTAATCCATACACTGACACTGATCCGTGCGTGCACACGTGTGCTGACGCCAGCACATGTCCGAACCCCCACCTGTGCCCTAAACCTTGCCGTTCCCTAACCCGAACCCTAGGCCGGAATGGAAAGCCACCGGCAGCCCTACACCTTACCCTAAACCGTGCACTAATCCTAATCTGTGCGCCGACACTGACCCGTGCGTCCGCACGTGCCCTGAAACCAGCACGTGTCCGTACACTCACCTGTGCCCTAAACCTTGCCGTTCCCTAACTCGAACCCTAGCCCGGAACTGAAACCCACCGGCAGCCCTACAAGTTACCCTCCGCCGTGCCCAAATACTTATCCGTATGCCGACACTGACCCGTGCGTCCGCACGTTCCCTGACCCCGGCACGTGTCCGTACACTCACCTGTTCCCTAAACCTTGCTCTTCACTAACCCGAACCCTAACCCGTAACGGAAAGCCACCGGCAGCCCTACACCATACCCTCCGCCATGCCCTATTCCTAATCCGTACCTCGACACGGACCCGAGTGACCGCACGTGCCCTTACACCAGCATGTGTCCATACCCTCACCTATGCCCTTAACCGTTCCATTCCCTAACCCGAACCCTAGACCAGAATGGAAACCCACCGGCAGCCCTAAAGCTTAACCTCCGCCGTGCCCTAATTCTAATCTGTACGCGGACACTGACCCGTGCGTCCACACGTGCCCTGAACCCAGCACGTATCCGTACCCTCACCTGTGCCCTAAACCTTGCCGTTCCCTAACCCTAACCCTAGCCTGGAACCAAAAACCACCGGCAGCCCTACAATTTACCCTCCGCCGTGCCATAATCCTAATCCGTATGCCGACACTGACCAGTGCGTCCGCACGTGCCCTGAATCCAGGACGTGTCCGTACCCTCACCTCTGCCCTAAACCTTGCCTTTCCCTAACCCTAGCCCAGAACCGAAAACCATCGTCAGCCCTACACCTTACCCTTCGCCGTGCCCTAATCCTAATGCAAACGCCGACACTGACAGGCGCGTCCGCACGTGCCCTGACACCAGCACGTTTCCGTACCCTCACCTGTGCCCTAAACATTGCCGTACCCTAACCCGAACCCTAGCCCAGAATGGAAACACTCGGACAGCCGTACACCTAAACCTCTGCCATGCCCAAATCGTAATCCATACGCGGACACTGACCCATGCGCCTGCAAGTGCCCTGACCCAAGCACATGTCCATACCCTCACCTGTGCCCTAATCCTTGCCGTTCCCTAACCCGAACCCTAGCCATGAATGGAAACCCACCAGCAGCCCTAAACCTTACCCTCCACTGTGCCCTAAACCTAATCCATACGCGAACACTGACCCATGCGTCCGCACGTACCCTGACCCCAGCACGTGTCCGTACACTCACCTGTGCCCTAAACTTTGCCGTTCCATAACCCGAACCCTAGCCCGGAACGGAAAACCACCTGCAGCCTTAAACCTTACCCTACGCCGTGCCCTAATACTAATCCATACGCTGACACTGAACCGTGCGTCCGCACGTGCCCTGACGCCGGCACGTTTCCAAACCCTCACTGGTGCCCTAAACCTTGTCGTTCCCTCACCCGAACCCTAGCCCGGAACGGAAACCCACCGGCAGCCCCAAACCTTACGATCCGGCGTGCCCTAATCCTAATCCATACGCAGACACTGACACTTGCGTTCGCACGTGCCCTGACCCCAGCACATATCCGTACCCTCACCTGTGCCATAAACCTTGCCATTCCCTAACACGAACCCTAGCCCGGAATGGAAACACACCGGCAGCCCTACACCTGAACCTCCGCCGTGCCCTAATCCTAATCCGTACGCCAACACTGACCCGTGCGTCCGCACGTGCACGGACCCCAGCACGTATCCTACCCTCACCTCTGCCCTAAACCTTGCCATTCCCTAACCCTAACCCTAGCCTGGAACCAAAAACCCACTGCAGACCTACACCTTACCCTCCACCGTGACCTAAACGTAATCCATACGCTGACACTTACCCATGCGTACGCACGTGCCCTGACACCAGCACGTGTCCGAACCCTCACCTCTGCCCTAAACCTTGTCATTCCCTAACCCGAACCCTAGCCCGGAAGAGAAACCCACCGGCAGCCCTACAATTTACCCTCCGCCGTGCCCTAATCCTAATCCATACGCCCACACTGTCCCATGCGTCCGCAAGTGCCCTGACCCGAGCATGTGTCCATACGCTCACCTGTGCCCTAAACCTTGCAATTCCCTAACGAGAACCCTAGCCTGGAACGGAAACCCACCGGCAGCGCTACACCTTATCCTCTGCTATGCCCTAATCCTAATCCATACGCCGACACTGACCCGTGCGTCCGCACGTGCCCAGACACCAGCACGTGTCCGTACCCTCACCTGTGCCCTAATCCTTGCCGTTCCCTAACCTGAACCCTAGCCCGTAACAGAAACTCACCGGCAGCCCTACAAGTTACCCTCCACCGTGCCCTAATCCTAATCGAAACACTGACATTGACCCGTGCGTCCGCATGTGCCCTGACCCATGCACGTGTCCGTACACTCACCTGTGCCCTAAACCTTTCCGTTCCCTAACCCGAATCCTAGTCCGGAACGGAAAACCACGGGCAGCCCTACACCTTACCCTCCGCCGTGCCCTAAACGTAATCCGTACTCTGACACTGATCCATGCGTGCACACGTGTGCTGACGCCAGCACATGTCCGAACCCTCACCTGTGCCCTAAACCTTGCCGCTCCCTAACCCGAACCCTAGGCCGGAATGGAAAGCCACCGGCAGCCCTACACCTTACCCTAAACCGTGCACTAATCCTAATCTGTGCGCCGACACTGACCCGTGCGTCCGCACGTGCCCTGAAACCAGCACGTGTCCGTACACTCACCTGTGCCCTAAACCTTGCCGTTCCCTAACTCGAACCCTAGCCCGGAACGGAAATCCACCGGCAGCCCTACAAGTTACCCTCCGCCGTGCCCAAATACTTATCCATATGCCGACACTGACCCGTGAGTCCGCACGTTCCCTGACCCCGGCACGTGTCCGTACACTCACCTGTTCCCTAAACCTTGCTCTTCACTAACCCGAACCCTAACCCGTAACGGAAAGCCACCGGCAGCCCTACACCATACCCTCCGCCGTGCCCTATTCCTAATCCGTACCTCGACACTGACCCGAGTGTCCGCACGTGCCCTTACACCAGCATGTGTCCATACCCTCACCTATGCCCTAAACCTTTCCATTCCCTAACCCGAACCCTAGACCGGAATGGAAACCCACAGGCAGGCCTAAATCTTAACCTCCGCCTGACCTAATCCTAATCCATACGCCCACACTGTCCCATGCGTCCACAAGTGCCCTGATCCGAGCATGTGTCCATACCCTCACCTGTGCCCTAAACCTTGCCATTCCCTAACCAGAAACCTAGCCCGGAACGGAAACCCACCGGCAGCCCTACACCTTACCCTCCGCTATGCCCTAATACTAATCCATACGCTGACACTGACCCGTGCGTCCGCACGTGCCCGGACACCAGCACGTGTCCGTACCCTCACCTCTGCCCTAAACCTTGTCGTTCCCTAACCCGAACCCTAGCCCGGAACAGAAACCCACAGGCAGCCCTACAATTTACCCTCTGCCGTGCCCTAATCCTAATCCATATGCCCACACTGTCCCATGAGTCCGCATGTGCCCTGACCCAAGCATGTGTCCATACCCTCACCTGTGCCCTAAACCTTGCCATTCCCTAACCAGAAACCTAGCCTGGAATGGAAACCCACCGGCAGCCCTACACCTTACCCTCCACTTTGCCCTAATCCTAATCCATACGACGACACTGACCCGTGCCTCCGCACGTGCCAGGACACCAGCACGAGTCCGTACCCTCACCTGTGCCCTAATCCTTGCCGTTCCCTAACCCGAACCCTAGCCCAGAACAGAAACGCACCAGCAGCCCTACAAGTTACCCTTCGCCGTGCCCTAATCCTATTCCGAACACTGACATTGACCCGTGCGTCCGCATGTGCCATGACCCCTGCACGTGTCCGTACCCTCACCTGTGCTCTAAACCTTGCCGTTCCCTAACACGAACCCTAGCCCGGAACGGAAACCCACAGGCAGCCCTACACCTTACCCTCCGCCGTGCCCTAATCGTAATTCATACTCTGACACTGATCCGTGCGTGCACACGTGTGCTGACCCCAGCACATGTCCGAACCCTCAGCTGTGCACTAAACCTTGCCGTTCCCTAACCCGAACCCTAGGCCGGAATGGAAAGCCACCGGCAGCCCTACACCTTACCCTAAACCGTGCACTAATACGAAACTGTGCGCCGACACTGACCCGTGCGTCCACACGTGCCCTGAAACCAGCACGTGTCCGTACACTCACCTGTGCCCTAAACCTTGCCGTTCCCTAACCCGAACCCTAGACCGGAATGGAAACCCACCAGCAGCCCTAAAGCTTAACCTCCGCCGTGCCCTAATCCTAATCTGTACACCGACACTGACCCGTGCGTCCGCAAGTGCCCTGACCCCAGCACGTATCCGTACCCTCACCTGTGCCCTAAACCTTGCCGTTCCCTAACCCTAACCCTAGCCTGGATCCAAAAACCACCGGCAGCCCTACAATTTACCCTCCACCGTGCCATAATCCTAATCCGTATGCCGACACTGACCAGTGCGTCCGCATGTGCCCTGAATCCAGCACGTGTCCGTACCCTCACCTCTGCCTAAACCTTGCCGTTCCCTAACCCTAGCCCAGAACCGAAAACCATCGTCAGCCCTACACCCTACCCATCACCGTGCCCTAATCCTAATGCAAACGCTGACACTTACCCATGCGTCCGCACGTGCCCTGACACCAGCACGTTTCCGTACCGTCACCTGTGCCCTAAACATTGCCGTACCCTAACCCGAACCCTAGCCCTGAACGGAAACCCACGGGCAGACCTACACCTTAACCTCTGCCGTGCCCAAATCGTAATCCATACGCGGACACTGACCCATGCGCCTGCAAGTGCCCTGACCCAAGCACATGTCCATACCCTCACCTGTGCCCTAATCCTTGCCGTTCCCTAACCCGAACCCTAGCCATGAATTGAAATCCACCAGCAGCCCTAAACCTTACCCTCCACTGTGCCCTAAACCTAATCCATACGCGAACACAGACCCATGGGTCCGCACGTACCCTGACCACAGCACGTGTCCGTACACTCACCTGTGCCCTAAACTTTGCGGTTCCATAACCCGAACCCTAGCCCGGAACGGAAAACCAGCTGCAGCCTTAAACATTACCCTACGCCGTGCCCTAATACTAATCCATACGCTGACACTGAACCGTGCGTCCGCACGTGCCCTGACGCCGGCACGTTTCCGAACCCTCACTGGTGCCCTAAACCTTGTCGTTCCCTTACCCGAACCCTAGCCCGGAACAGAAACCCACAGGCAGCCCTACACCTTACGATCCGGCGTGCCCTAATTGTAATCCATACGCAGACACTGACACATGCCTCCGCACGTGCCCTGAGCCCAGCACATATCCGTACAGTCCCCTGTGCCATAAACCTTGCCATTCCCTAACACGAACCCTAGCCCGGAATGGAAACCCACCGGCAGGCCTACACCTGAACCTCCGCCGTGCCCTAATCCTAATCCGTACGCCGACACGGACCCGTGCGTCCGCACTTGCTCGGACACCAGCACGTGTCCGTACCCTCACCTGTGCCCTAATCCTTGCCGTTCCCTAACCCGAACCCTAGCCCGGAACAGAAACTCTCCGGCAGCCCTACAAGTTACCCTCCGCCGTGCCCTAATCCTAATCCGAACACTGACATTGACCCGTGCGTCCGCATGTGCCCTGACCCCTGCACGTGTCCGTACCCTCACCTGTGCCCTAAACCTTGCCGTTCCCTAACCCGAACCCTACCCTGGAACCAAAAACCCACTGTAGACCTACACCTTACCCTCCACCGTGACCGAAACGTAATCCATAAGCTGACACTTACCCATGCGTACGCACGTGCCCTGACACCAGCACGTGTCCGTACCATCACCTCTGCATTAAACCTTGTCATTCCCTAACCGGAACCCTAGCCCGGAACAGAAAACCACAGGCAGCCCTACAATTTACCCTCCGCCGTGCCCTAATCCTAATCCATACGCCCACACTGACCCATGCATCCGCAAGTGCCCTGACCCAAGCATGTGTCCAAACCCTCACCTGTGCCCTAAACCTTGCCATTCCCTAACCAGAACCCTAGCCCAGAACGGAAACCCACCGGAAGCCCTACACCTTACCCTCCGCTATGCCCTATTCCTAATCCATACGCCGACACTGACCCGTGCGACCGCACGTGCCCAGACACCAGCACGTGTCCGTACCCTCACCTGTGCCCTAATCCTTGCTGATCCCTAACCCGAACCCTAGCCCGGAACAGAAACTCACCGGCAGCCCTACAAGTTACACTCCGCCGTGCCCTAATCCTAATCCGAACACTGACATTGACCCGTGCGTCCGCATGTGCCCTGACCCCTGCACGTGTCCGTACCCTGACCTGAGCCCTAAACTTTGCCGTTCCCTAACCCGAACCCTAGCCCGGAACGGAAACCCACGGGCAGCACTACACCTTACCCTCCGCTGTGCCGTAATCGTAATCCGTACTCTGACACTGATCCGTGCGTGCACACGTGTGCTGACGCCAGCACATGTCCGAACTTTTACCTGTGCCCTAAACCTTGCCGTTCCCTAACCTGAACCCTAGGCCGGAATGGAAAGCCACCGGCAGCCCTACACCTTACCCTAAACCGTGCACTAATCCTAATCTGTGCGCCGACACAGAGCCATGCGTCCGCACGTGCCCTGAAACCGGCACTTGTCCGTACACTCACCTGTGCCCTAAACCTTGCCGTTCCCTAAGTCGAACCCTAGCCCGGAACTGAAACCCACCGGCAGCCCTACAAGTTACCCTCCGCCATGCCCAAATACTTATCCGTATGCCGACACTGACCCGTGCGTCCGCACGTTCCCTGACCCCGGCACGTGTCCGTACACTCACCTGTTCCCTAAACCTTGCTCTTCACTAACCCGAACCCTAACCCGTAACAGAAAGGCCCTGGCAGCCCTACACCATACCCTCCGCCGTGCCCTATTCCTAATCCGTACCTCGACACTGACCCGAGTGTCCGCACGTGCCCTTACACCAGCATGTGTCCATACCCTCACCTATGCCCTAAACCTTTCCATTCCCTAACCCGAACCCTGGACCGGAATGGAAACCCACCGGCAGCCCTAAAGCTTAACCTCCGCTGTGCCCTAATCCTAATCTGTACGCCGACACTGACCCGTGCGTCCGCAAGTGCCCTGACCCCAGCACATATCCGTACCCTCACCTGTGCCCTAAACCTTGCCGTTCCCTAACCCTAGCCCAGAACCGAAAACCATCGTCAGCCCTACACTCTACACTTCACCGTGCCCTAATCCTAATGCAAACGCTGACACTGACAGGTGCGTGCGCACGTGCCCTGACAACAGCACGTTTCCGTACCCTCACCTGTGCCCTAAACATTGCCGTACCCTAACCCGAACCCTAGCTCAGAACGGAAACCCACGGGCAGCCCCACACCTTAACCTCTGCCGTGCCCAAATCGTAATCCATACGCGGACACTGACCCATGCGCCTGCAAGTGCCCTCACCCAAACACATGTCTATACACTCACCTGTGCCCTAATCCTTGCTGTTCCCTAACCCGAACCCTAGCCATGAATGGAAACCCACCAGCAGCCCTAAACCTTACCCTCCACTGTGCCCTAAACCTAATCCATACGCGAATACTGACCCATGCGTCCGCACGTACCCTGACCCCAGCACGTGTCCGTACACTCACCTGTGCCCTAAACTTTGCCGTTCCATAACCCGAACCCTAGCCCGGAACGGGAAACCACCTGCAGCCTTAAACATTACCCTACGCCGTGCCCTAATACTAATCCATACGCTGACACTGAACCGTGCGTCCGCACGTGCCCTGACGCCGGCACGTTTCCGAACCCTCACTGGTGCCCTAAACCTTGTCGTTCCCTTACCCGAAACCTAGCCCGGAACGGAAACCCACAGGCAGCCCTACACCTTACGATCCGTCGTGCCCTAATCCTAATCCATACGCAGACACTGACACATGTGTTCGCACGTGCCCTGTCCCCAGCACATATCCTTCCCCTCACCTGTGCCATAAACCTTGCATTCCCTAACACGAACCCTAGCCCGGAATGGAAACCCACCGGCAGCCCTACACCTGAACCTCCGCCGTGCCCTAATCCTAATCCGTACGCCGACACAGACCCGTGCGTCCGCACGTGCCCGGACACCAGCACGTGTCCGTACCCTCACCTGTGCCCTAATCCTTGCCGTTCCCTAACCCGAACCCTAGCCCGGAACAGAAACTCTCCGGCAGCCCTACAAGTTACCCTCCGCCGTGCCCTAATCCTAATCCGAACACTGACATTGACCCGTGCGTCCGCATGGGCCCTGACCCCTGCACGTGTCCGTACCCTCACCTGTGCCCTAAACCTTGCGTTTCCCTAACCCGAACCCTAGCCCGGAACGGAAACCCAAGGGAAGCCATACACCTTACCCTCCGCCGTGCCCTATTCGTAATCCGTACTGTGACACTGATCCGTACGTGCACACGTGTGCTGACGCCAGCACATATCTGAACCCTCACCTGTGCCCTAAACCTTGCCGTTCCCTAACCCGAACGCTAGGCCGGAATGGAAAGCCACCGGCAGCCCTACACCTTACCCTAAACCGTGCACTAATCCTAATCTGTGCGCCGACACTGACCCGTGCGTCCGCACGTGCCCTGAAACCAGCACGTGTCCGTACACTCACCTGTGCCCTAAACCTTGCCGTTCCCTAACTCGAACCCTAGCCCGGAACTGAAACCCACCGGCAGCCCTACAAATTACCCTCCGCCGTGCCCAAATACTTATCCATATGCCGACACTGACCCGTGCGTCCGCACGTTCCCTGACCCCGGCACGTGTCCGTACACTCACCTGTTCCCTAAACCTTGCTCTTCACTAACCCGAACCCTAACCCGTAACGGAAAGCCACCGGCAGCCCTACACCATAACCTCCGCCGTGCCCTATTCCTAATCCGTACCTCGACACAGACCTGAGTGTCCGCACGTGCCCTTACACCAGCATGTGTCCATACCCTCACCTATGCCCTAAACCTTTCCATTCCCTAACCCGAAACCTAGACCGGAATGGAAACCCACCGGCAGGCCTAAAGCTTAATCTCCCCCATGCCCTAATCCTAATCTGTATGCCGACACTGACCCATGCGTCCGCAAGCGCCCTGACCCCAGCACGTATCCGTAACCTCACCTGTGCCCTAAACCTTGCCGTTCCCTAACCCTAAACCTAGCCTGGAACCAAAAACCCACTGTAGACCTACACCTTACCCTCCACCGTGACCTAAACGTAATCCATACGCTGACACTTACCCATGCGTCCGCACGTGCCCTGACACCAGCACGTTTCCGTATCCTCACCTGTGCCCTAAACATTGCCGTACCCTAACCCGAACCCTATCCCAGAATGGAAACCCACGGGCAGCCCTACACCTTAACCTCTGCCGTGCCCAAATCGTAATCCATACTCGGACACTGACCCATGCGCCTGCAAGTGCCCTGACCCATGCACATGTCCATAACCTCACCTTTGCCCTAATCCTTGCCGTTCCCTAACCCGAACCCTAGCCATGAATGGAAACCCACCAGCAGCCCTAAACCTTACCCTCCACTGTGCCCTAAACCTAATCCATACGCGAACACTGACCCATGCGTCCGCAAGTACCCTGACCCCAGCACGTGTCCGTACACTCACCTGTGCCCTAAACTTTGCCGTTCCATAACCCGAACCCTAGCCCGGAACGGAAAACCACTTGCAGCCTTAAACATTACCCTACGCCGTGCCCTAATACTAATCCATATGCTGACACTGAACCGTGCGTCCGCACGTGCCCTGACGCCGGCACATTACCGTACCCTCACTGGTGCCCTAAACCTTGTCGTTCCCTAACCCGAACCCTAGCCCGGAACGGAAACCCACAGGCAGCCCTACACCTTATGATCCGGCGTGCCCTAATCCTAATCCATACGCAGACACTGACACATGCGTCCGCACGTGCCCTGACCCCAGCACATATCCGTACCCTCACCTGTGCCATAAACCTTGCATATCCTAACACGAACCCTAGCCCGGAATGGAAACCCACCGGCAGCCCTACACCTGAACCTCCGCCGTGCCCTAATCCTAATCCGTATGCCGACACTGACCCGTGCATCCGCACGTGCCTGGACACCAGCACGTTTCCGTACCCTCACCTGTGCCCTAAACATTGCCGTACCCTAACCCGCACCCTAGCCCAGAACGGAAACCCACGGGCAGCCCTACACCTTAACTTCTGTCGTTCCCAAATCGTAATCCATACGCGGACACTGCCCCATGCGCCTGCAAGTGCCCTGACCCAAGCACATGTCCATACCCTCACCTGTGCCCTAATCCTTGCCGTTCCCTAACCCGAACCCTAGCCATGAATGGAAACCCACCAGCAGCCCTAAACCTTACCCTCCACTGTGCCCTAAACCTAATCCATACTCGAACACTGACCCATGTGTCCGCACGTACCCTGACCCCAGCACGTGTCCGTACACTCACCTGTGCCCTAAACTTTGCCGTTCCATAACCCGAACCCTAGACCGGAACGGAAAACCACCTGCAGCCTTAAACCTTACCCTACGCCGTGCCCTAATACTAATCCATACGATGACACTGAACCGTGCGTCCGCACGTGCCCTGACGCCGGCACGTTTCCGAACCCTCACTGGTGCCGTAAACCTTGTCGTTCCCTAACCCGAACCCTAGCCCGGAACGGAAACCCACCGGCAGCCCTACATCTTACGATCCGGAGTGCCCTAATCCTAATCCATACGCAGACACTGACACATGCGTCCGCACGTGCCCTGACACCAGCACATATCCGTACCCTCACCTGTGCCATAAACCTTGCCATTCCTTAACACGAACCTTAGCCCGGAATGGAAACCCACCGGCAGCCCTACACCTGAACCTCTGCCGTGCCCTAATCCTAATCCGTACGCAGACACTAATCCATGCGTCCGCACGTGCACAGATCCCAGCACGTATCCGTACACTCACCTCTGCCCTAAACCTTGCCATTCCCTAACCCTAACCCTAGCCTTGAACCAAAAACCCACTGTAGACCTACAGCTTACCCTCCACCGTGACCTAAACGTAATCCATACGCTGACACTTACCCATGCGGACGCACGTGCCCAGTCACCAGCAAGTGTCCGTACCCTCACCTCTGCCCTAAACCTTGTCGTTCCCTAACCCGAACCCTTGCCTGGAACAGAAAACCACCGGCAGCCCTACAATTTACCCTCCGCCGTGCCCTAATCCTAATCCATACGCCCACACTGTCCCATGCGTCCGCAAGTGCCCTGACCCAAGCATGTGTCCATACCCTCACCTGTGCCCTAAACCTTGCCATTCCCTAACCAGAACCCTAGCCTGGAACGGAAACCCACCGGCAGCCCTACACCTTACCCTCCGCTATGCCCTAATACTAATCCATACGCCGACAGTGACCCGTGCGTCCGCACGTGCCCGGACACCAGCATATGACCGTACCCTCACCTGTGCCCTAATCCTTGCCGTTCCCTAACCCGAACCCTAGCCCAGAACAGAAACTCACCGGCAGCCCTACAAGTTACCCTTCGCCGTGCCCTAATCCTAATCCGAACACTGACATTGACCCGTGCTTCCGCATGTGCCCTGACCCCTGCACGTGTCCGTACACTCACCTGTGCCCTAAACCTTGCCGTTCCCTAACACGAACCCTAGCCCGGAACGGAAACCCACCGGCAGCCCTACACCTTACCCTCTGCCGTGCCCTAATCGTAATCCGTACTCTGACACTGATCCGTGCGTGCACACGTGTGCTGACGCCAGCACATGTCCGAACCCTCACCTGTGCCCTAAACCTTGCTGTTCCCTAACCCGAACCCTAGGCCGGAATGGAAAGCCACCAGCAGCCCTACACCTTACCCTAAACCGTGCACTAATCCGAATCTGTGCGCCGACACTGAACCGTGCGTCCGCACGTGCCCTGAAACCAGCACGTGTCCGTACACTCACCTGTGCCCTAAACCTTGCCGTTCCCTAACTCGAACCCTAGCCCGGAACTGAAACCCACCGGCAGCCCTACTGGTTACACTCCGCCGTGCCCAAATACTTATCCGTAGGCCGACACTGACCCTTGCGTCCGCACGTTCCCTGACCCCGGCACGTGTCCATACACTCACCTGTTCCCTAAACCTTGCTCTTCACTAACCCTAACCCTAACCCGTAACGGAAAGCCACCGGCAGCCCTACACCATACCCTCCGCCGTGCCCTATTCCTAATCCGTACCTCGACACTGACCCGAGTGTCCGCACGTGCCCTTACACCAGCATGTGTCCATATCCTCACCTATGCCCTAAACCTTTCCACTCCCTAACCCGAACCCTAGCCCGGAACAGAAACACACCGGCAGCCCTACAATTTACCCTCCGCCGTGCCCTAATCCTAATCTGTATGCCGACACTGTCCCATGCGTCCGCAAGTGCCCTGACCCAAGCATGTGTCCATACACTCACCTGTGCCCTAAACCTTGCCATTCCGTAACCAGAACCCTAGCCTGGAACAGAAACCCAGAGGCAGCCCTACACCTTACCCTCCGCTATGCCCTAATCCTAATCCATATGCCGACACTGACCCGTGCGTCCGCAAGTGCCCGGACACCAGCACGTGTCCGTACCCTCACCTGTGCCCTAATACTTGCCGTTCCCTAACCCGAACCCTAGTCCGGAACAGAAAATCACCGGCAGCCCTACAAGTTACCCTCCGCCGTGCCCTAATCCTAATCCGAACACTGACATTGACCCGTGCGACCGCATGTGTCTGAACCCTGCACGTGTCCGTACCCTCACCTGTGCCCTAAACCTTGCCGTTCCCTAACCGGAACCCTAGCCCGGAACGGAAACCCACTGGCAGCCCTACACCTTACCCTCCGCCGTGCCCTAATCGTAATCCGTACTCTGACCCTGATCCGTGCGTGCACACGTGTGCTGACGCCAGCACATGTCCGAACCCTCACCTGTGCCCTAAACCTTGCCATTCCCTAACCCGAACCCTAGGCCGGAATGGAAAGCCACTGGCAGCCCTACACCTTACCCTAAACCGTGCACTAATCCTAATCCGTGCGCTGACACTGACCCGTGCGTCCGCACATGCCCTGAAACCAGCACGCGTCCATACACCCACCTGTGCCCTAAACATTGCCGTTCCCTAACTCGAACCCTAGCCCGGAACTGAAACCCAACGGCAGCCCTACAAGTTACCCTCCGCCGTGCCCAAATACTTATCAGTAGGGTGACACTGACCCGTGCGTCCGCACGTTCCCTGACCCCGGCACGTGTCCGTACCCTCACCTGTTCCCTAAACCTTGCTCTTCACTAACCCGAACCCTAACCCATAACGGAAAGCCACCGGCAGCCCTACACCATACCCTCCACCGTGCCCTATTCCTAATCCGTACCTCGACACTGACCCGAGTGTCCGCACGTGCCCTTACACCAGCATGTGTCCATACCCTCACCTATGCCCTAAACCTTTCCATTCCCTAACCCGAACCCTAGACCGGAATGGAAACCCACCGGCAGCCCTAAAGCTTAACCTCCGCCGTGCCCTAATCCTAATCTGTATGCCGACACTGACCCGTGCGTCCGCAAGTGCCCTGACCCCAGCATGTATCCGTACCCTCACCTGAGCCCTAAACCTTGCTGTTTCCTAACCCTAACCCGAGCCTGGAACCAAAAACCACCGGCAGCCCTACAATTTACCCTCCGCCGTGCCATAATCCTAATCCGTATGCCGACACTGACCAGTGCGTCCGCACGTGCCCTGAATCCAGCACGTGTCCGTACACTCACCTCTGCCCTAAACCTTGCCGTTCCCTAACCCTAGCCCAGAACCGAAAACCATCGTCAGCCCTACACCTTACCCTTCGCCGTGCCCTAATCCTAATGCAAACGCCGACACTGACAGGTGCGTCCGCACGTGCCCTGACACCAGCACGTTTCCGTACCCTCAACTGTGCCCTAAATATTGCCGTACCCTAACCCGAACCCTAGCCCAGAACGGAAACCCACGGGCAGCCCTACACCTTAAACTCTGCCGTGCCCAAATCGTAATCCATATGCGGACACTGACCCATGCGCCTGCACGTGCCCTGACCCAAGCACATGTCCATACCCTCACCTGTGCACTAATCCTTGCCGTTCCCTAACCCGAACCCTAGCCATGAATGGAAACCCACCAGCAGCCCTAAACCTTACCCTCCACTGTGCCCTAAACCTAATCCATACGCGAACACTGACCCATGCGTCCGCACGTACCCTGACCCCAGCACGTGTCCGTACACTCACCTGTGCCCTAAACTTTGCCGTTCCATAACCCGAACCCTAGCCCGGAACGGAAAACCAGCTGCAGCCTTAAACCTTACCCTACGCCGTGCCCTAATACTAATCCATACACTGACACTGAACCGTGCGTCCGCACGTGCCCTGACGCCGGCACGTTTCCGAACCCTCAATGGTGCCCTAAACCTTGTCATTCCCTAACCCGAACCCTAGCCCGGAACGGAAACCCACCGGCAGCCCTACACCCTACGATCCGGCCTGCACTAATCCTAATCCATACGCAGACACTGACACATGCGTCCGCACGTGCCCTGACCCCAGCACATATCCGTACCCTCACCTGTGCCATAAACCTTGCCATTCCCTTACACGAACCCTAGCCCGGAACGGAAACCAACCGGCTGCCCTACACCTGAACCTCCGCCGTGCCCTAATCGTAATCCGTACTCTGACACTGATCCGTGCGTGCACACGTGTGCTGACGCCAGCACATGTCCGAACACTCACCTGTGCCCTAAACCTTGCTGTTCCCTAACCCGAACCCTAGGCCGGAATGGAAAGCCACCAGCAGCCCTACACCTTACCCTAAACCGTGCACTAATCCGAATCTGTGCGCCGACACTGAACCGTGCGTCCGCACGTGCCCTGAAACCAGCACGTGTCCGTACACTCACCTGTGCCCTAAACCTTGCCGTTCCCTAACTCGAACCCTAGCCCGGAACTGAAACCCACCGGCAGCCCTACTGGTTACACTCCGCCGTGCCCAAATACTTATCCGTAGGCCGACACTGACCCTTGCGTCCGCACCTTCCCTGACCCCGGCACGTGTCCATACACTCACCTGTTCCCTAAACCTTGCTCTTCACTAACCCTAACACTAACCCGTAACGGAAAGCCACCGGCAGCCCTACACCATACCCTCCGCCGTGCCCTATTCCTAATCCGTACCTCGACACTGACCCGAGTGTCCGCACGTGCCCTTACACCAGCATGGGTCCATATCCTCACCTATGCCCTAAACCTTTCCACTCCCTAACCCGAACCCTAGCCCGGAACAGAAACACACCGGCAGCCCTACAATTTACCCTCCGCCGTGCCCTAATCCTAATCCATACGCCCACACTGTCCCATGCGTCCGCAAGTGCCCTGACCCAAGCATGTGTCCATACACTCACCTGTGCCCTAAACCTTGCCATTCCGTAACCAGAACCCTAGCCTGGAACAGAAACCCAGAGGCAGCCCTACACCTTACCCTCCGCTATGCCCTAATCCTAATCCATATGCCGACACTGACCCGTGCGTCCGCAAGTGCCCGGACACCAGCACGTGTCCGTACCCTCACCTGTGCCCTAATACTTGCCGTTCCCTAACCCGAACCCTAGTCCGGAACAGAAAATCACCGGCAGCCCTACAAGTTACCCTCCCCCGTGCCCTAATCCTAATCCGAACACTGACATTGACCCGTGCGACCGCATGTGCCCTGAACCCTGCACGTGTCCGTATCCTCACCTGTGCCCTAAACCTTGCCGTTCCCTAACCCGAACCCTAGCCCGGAACGGAAACCCACTGGCAGCCCTACACCTTACCTCCGCCGTGCCCTAATCGTAATCCGTACTCTGACCCTGATCCGTGCGTGCACACGTGTGCTGACGCCAGCACATGTCCGAACCCTCACCTGTGCCCTAAACCTTGCCGTTCCCTAACCCGAACCCTAGGCCGGAATGGAAAGCCACTGGCAGCCCTACACCTTACCCTAAACCGTGCACTAATCCTAATCTGTGCGCTGACACTGACCCGTGCCTCCGCACATGCCCTGAAACCAGCACACGTCCATACACCCAACTGTGCCCTAAACATTGCCGTTCCCTAACTCGAACCCTAGCACGGAACTGAAACCCAACGGCAGCCCTACAAGTTACCCTCCGCCGTGCCCAAATACTTATCAGTAGGGTGACACTGACCCGTGCGTCCGCACGTTCCCTGACCCCGGCACGTGTCCGTACACTCACCTGTTCCCTAAACTTTGCTCTTCACTAACCCGAACCATAACCCATAACGGAAAGCCACCGGCAGCCCTACACCATACCCTCCACCGTGCCCTATTCCTAATCCGTACCTCGACACTGACCCGAGTGTCCGCACGTGCCCTTACACCAGCATGTGTCCATACCCTCACCTATGCCCTAAACCTTTCCATTCCCTAACCCGAACCCTAGACCGGAATGGAAACCCACCGGCAGCCCTAAAGCTTAACCTCCGCCGTGCCCTAATCCTAATCTGTATGCCGACACTGACCCGTGCGTCCGCAAGTGCCCTGACCCCAGCATGTATCCGTACCCTCACCTGAGCCCTAAACCTTGCCGTTTCCTAACCCTAACCCGAGCCTGGAACCAAAAACCACCGGCAGCCCTACAATTTACCCTCCGCCGTGCCATAATCCTAATCCGTATGCCGACACTGACCAGTGCGTCCGCACGTGCCCTGAATCCAGCACGTGTCCTTACACTCACCTCTGCCCTAAAACTTGCCGTTCCCTAACCCTAGCCCAGAACCGAAAACCATCGTCAGCCCTACACCTTACCCTTCGCCGTGCCCTAATCCTAATGCAAACGCCGACACTGACAGGTGCGTCCGCACGTGCCCTGACACCAGCACGTTTCCGTACCCTCAACTGTGCCCTAAATATTGCCGTACCCTAACCCGAACCCTAGCCCAGAACGGAAACCCACGGGCAGCCCTACACCTTAAACTCTGCCGTGCCCAAATCGTAATCCATACGCGGACACTGACCCATGCGCCTGCACGTGCCCTGACCCAAGCACATGTCCATACCCTCACCTGTGCACTAATCCTTGCCGTTCCCTAACCTGAACCCTAGCCATGAATGGAAACCCACCAGCAGCCCTAAACCTTACCCTCCACTGTGCCCTAAACCTAATCCATACGCGAACACTGACCCATGCGTCCGCACGTACCCTGACCCCAGCACGTGCCCGTACACTCACCTGTGCCCTAAACTTTGCCGTTCCATAACCCGAACCCTAGCCCGGAACGGAAAACCAGCTGCAGCCTTAAACCTTACCCTACGCCATGCCCTAATACTAATCCATACGCTGACACTGAACCGTGCGTCCGCACGTGCCCTGACGCCGGCACGTTTCCGAACCCTCAAAGGTGCCCTAAACCTTGTCATTCCCTAACCCGAACCCTAGCCCGGAACGGAAACCCACCGGCAGCCCTACACCCTACGATCCGGCCTGCACTAATCCTAATCCATACGCAGACACTGACACATGCGTCCGCACGTGCCCTGACACCAGCACATATCCGTACCCTCACCTGTGCCATAAACCTTGCCATTCCCTTACACGAACCCTAGCCCGGAATGGAAACCAACCGGCAGCCCTACACCTGAACCTCCGCCGTGCCCTATTCCTAATCCGTACGCTGACACTGACCCGTGCGTCCGCACGTGCACGGACACCAGCACGTATCCGTACCGTCACCTCTGCCCTAAACCTTGCCATTCCCTAACCCTAACCCTAGCCTGGAACCAAAATCCCACTGTAGACGTACACTTTACCCTCCACCGTGACCTAAACGTAATCCATACGCTGACACTTACCCATGTGTACGCATGTGCCCTGACACCAGCACGTGTCTGTACCCTCAACTCTGCCCTAAACCTTGTCGTTCCCTAACCCGAACCCTAGCCCGGAACAGAAACCCACCGTCAGCCCTACAATTTACCCTCCGCCGTGCCCTAATCCTAATCCATACGCCCACACTGTCCCATGTGTCCGCAACTGCCCTGACCCAAGCATGTGTCCATACCCTCACCTGTGCCCTAAAACTTGCCATTCCATAACCAGAACCCTAGCCTGGAACGGAAACCCACCGGCAGCCCTACACCTTACCCTCCGCTATGCCCTAATCCTAATCCATACGCCGACACTGACCCGTGCGTCCGCACGTGCCCGGACACCAGCACGTGTCCGTCCCCTCACCAGTGCCCTAATCTTTGCCGTTCCCTAACCCGAACCCTAGCCCAGAACAGAAACTCACCGGCAGCCCTACAATTTACGCTACGCCGTGCCCTAATCCTAATCCGAACACTGACATTGACCCGTGCGTCCGCATGTGCCCTGACGCCTGCACGTGTCCGTACCCTCACCTGTGCCCTAAACCTTGCCATTCCCTAACCCGAACTCTAGCCCGGAACGGAAACCCACGGGCAGCCCTACACCTTACCCTCCGCCGTGCCCTAATCGTAATCCGTACTCTGACACGGATCCGTGCGTGCACACGTGTGCTGACGCCAGCACATGTCCGAACCCTCACCTGTGCCCTAAACCTTGCCGTTCCCTAACACGAACCCTAGGCTGGAATGGAAAGCCACCGGCAGCCCTACACCTTACCCTAAACCGTGCACTAATCCTAATCTGTGCGCCGACACTGAACCGTGCGTCCTCACGTGCCCTGAAACCAGCACGTGTCCGTACACTCACCTGTGCCCTAAACCTTGCGGTTCCCTAACTCGAACCCTAGCCCGGAACTGAAACCCACCGGCAGCCCTACAAGTTACCCTCCGCCGTGCCCAAATACTTATCCGTATGCCGACAATGACCCGTGCGTCCGCACGTTCCCTGACCCCGGCACGTGTCTGTACACTCACCTGTTCCCTAAACCTTGCTCTTCACTAACACGAACCCTAACCCGTAACGGAAAGCCACCGGCAGCCCTACACCATACCCTCCGCCATGCCCTATTCCTAATCCGTACCGCGACACTGACCCGAGTGTCCGCACGTGCCCTTACACGAGCATGTGTCCATACCCTCACCTATGCTCTAAAGCTTTCCATTCCCTAACCCGAACCCTAGACCGGAATGGAAACCCACCGGCAGCCCTAAAGCTTAACCTCCGCCGTGCCCTAATCCTAATCAGTATGCCGACACGGACTCGTGCGTCCGCAAGTGCCCTGACCGCAGCACGTATCCGTACCCTCACCTGTGCCCTAAACCTTGCCGTTCCCTAACCCTTACCCTAGCCTGGAACCAAAAACCGCCGGCAGCCCTACAATTTACCCTCCGCCGTGCCATAATCCTAATCCGTATGCCGACACTGACCAGTGCGTCCGCACGTGCCCTGAATCCAGCACGTGTCTGTACCCTCACCTCTGCCCTAAACCTTGCCATTCCCTAACCCTAGCCCAGAACCGAAAACCATCGTAAGCCCTACACCTTACCCTTCGCCGTGCCCTTATCCTAATGCAAACGCCGACACTGACAGTTGCGTCCGCATGTGCCCTGACACCAGCACGTTTCCGTAACCTCCCCTGTGCCCTAAACATTGCCGTACCCTAACCCGAAACCTGGCCCAGAACGGAAACCCACGGGCAGCCCTACACCTTAACCTCTGCCGTGCCCAAATCGTAATCCATACGCGGACACTGACCCATGCGCCTGCACGTGCCCTGACCCAAGCACATGTCCATACCCTCACCTGTGCCCTAATCCTTGCCGTTCCCTAACCCGAACCCTAGCCATGAATGGAAACCCACCAGCAGCCCTAAACCTTACCCTCCACTGTGCCCTAAACCTAATCCATATGCGAAAACAGACCCATGCGTCCGCACGTACCCTGACCCCAGCAGGTGTCCGTACACTCACCTGTGCCCTAAACTTTGCCGTTCCATAACCCGAAGCGTAGCCCGGAACGGAAAACCACCTGCAGCCTTAAACCTTACCCTACGCCGTGCCCTAATACTAATCCATACGCTGACACTGAACCGTGCGTCCGCACGTGCCCTGACGCCGGCACGTTTCCGAACCCTCACTGGTGCCCTAAACCTTGTCGTTCCCTAACCCGAACCCTAGCCCGGAACGGAAATCCACCGGCAGTCCTACACCCTACGATCCGGCCTGCCCTAATCCTAATCCATACGGAGACACTGACACATGCGTTCGCACCTGCCCTGACCCCAGCACATATCCGTACCCTCACCTGTGCCATAAACCTTGCCATTCCCTAACACGAACCATAGCCCGGAATGGAAACCCACCGGCAGCCCTACACCTGAACCTCAGCCGTGCCCTAATCCTAATCCGTACGCCGCCACTGACCCGTGCGTCCGCACGTGAACGGACCCCAGCACGTATCCGTACCGTCACCTCTGCCCTAAACCTTGCCATTCCCTAACCCTAACCGTAGCCTGCAACCAAAATCCCACTGTAGACCTACACTTTACCCTCCACCGTGACCTAAACGTAATCCATACGCTGACACTTACCCATGCATACGCACGTGCCCTGACACCAGCACGTGTCCGTACCCTCACCTCTGCCCTAAACCTTGTCGTTCCCTCTCCCGAACCCTAGCCCGGAACAGAAACCCACCGTCAGCCCTACAATTTACCCTCCGCCGTGCCCTAATCCTAATCCATACGCCCACACTGTCCCATGCGTCCGCAAGTGCCCTGAACCAAGCATGTGTCCATACCCTCAACTGTGCCCTAAAACTTGCCATTCCCTTTCCAGAACCCTAGCCTGGAATGGAAAACCACCGGCAGCCCTACACCTTATCCTCCGCTATGCCCTAATCCTAATCCATACGCCGACACTGACCCGTGCGTCCGCACGTGCCCGGACACCAGCACGTGTCCGTACCCTCACCTGTGCCCTAATCTTTGCCGTTCCCTAACCCGAACCCTAGCCCAGAACAGAAACTCACCGGCAGCCCTACAAGTTACCTTCCGCCGTGCCCTATTCCTAATCCGAACACTGATATTGACCCGTGCGTCCGCATGTGCCCTGAACCCTGCACGTGTCCGTACCCTCACCTGTGCCCTAAACCTTGCCATTCCCTAACCCGAACTCTAGCCCGGAACTGAAACCCACCGGCAGCCCTACAAATTACCCTCCGCCGTGCCCAAATACTTATCCATATGCCGACACTGACCCGTGCGTCCGCACTTTCCCTGACCCCGGCACGTGTCCGTACACTCACCTGTTCCCTAAACCTTGCTTTTCACTAACCCGAACCCTAACCCGTAACGGAAAGCCACCGGCAGCCCTACACCATACCCTCCACCGTGCCCTATTCCTAATCCGTAGCTCGACACTGACCCGAGTGTCCGCACGTGCCCCTACACCAGCATGTGTCCATACCCTCACCTATGCCCTAAACCTTTCCATTCCCTAACCCGAACCCTAGACCCGAATGGAAACCCAGCGGCAGCCCTAAAGCTTAACCTCCGCCGTGCCCTAATCCTAATCTGTATGCCGACACTGACCCGTGCGTCCGCACGTGCCCTGACCCCATCACGTATCCGTACCCTCACCTGTGCCCTAACCCTTGCCGTTCCCTAACACTTACCCTAGCCTGGAACCAAAAACCACCGGCAGCCCTACAATTTACCCTCCGCCGTGCCATAATCCTAATCCGTATGCCGACACTGACCAGTGCGTCCACACGTGCCCTTAATCCAGCACGTGTCTGTACCCTCACCTCTGCCCTAAACCTTGCCGTTCCCTAACCCTAGCCCAGAACCGAAAACCATCGTCAGCCCTACACCTTACCCTTCGCCGTGCCCTAATCCTAATGCAAACGCCGACACTGACAGGTGCGCCCGCACGTGCCCTGACACCAGCACGTTTCCGTACCCTCACCTGTGCCCTAAACATTGCCATACCCTAACCCGAACCCTAGCCCATAACGGAAACCCACGGGCAGCCCTACACCTTAACCTCTGCCGTGCCCAAATCGTAATCCATACGCGGACACTGACCCATGCGCCTGCAAGTGCCCTGACCCAAGCACATGTCCATACCCTCACCTGTGCCGTAATCCTTGCCGTTCCCTAACCCCAACCCTAGCCATGAATGGAAACCCACCAGCAGCCCTAAACCTTACCCTCCAGTGTGCCCTAAACCTAATCCATACGCGAACACTGACCCATGCGACCGCACGTACCCTGACCCCAGCACGTGTCCGTACACTCACCTGTGCCCTAAACTTTGCCGTTCCATAACCCGAACCCTAGCCCGGAACGGAAAACCACCTGCAGCTTTAAACCTTACCCTACGCCGTGCCCTAATACTACTCCATACGCTGACACTGAAACGTGCGTCCGCACGTGCCCTGACGCCGGCACGTTTCCGAACCCTCACTGGTGCCCTAAACCTTATCGTTCCCTAACCCGAACCCTAGCCCGGAACGGAAACCCACCGGCAGCCCTACACCTTACGATCCGGCGTGCCCTAATCCTAATCCATACGCAGACACTGACACATGCGTCTGCACGTGCCCTGACCCCAGCACATATCCGTACCCTCACCTGTGCCATAAACCTTGCCATTCCCTAACACGAACCCTAGCCCGGAATGGAAACCCACCGGCAGCCCTACACCTGAACCTCCGCTGTGCCCTAATCCTAATCCTTACGCCGACACTGACCCGTGCGTCCGCACCTGCACGGACACAAGCACGTATCCGTACCCTCAGCTCTGCCCTAAACCTTGCCATTCCCTAACCCTAACCCTAGCCTGGAACCAAAAACCCACTGAAGACTTACACCTTACCCTCCACCGTGACCTAAACGTAATGCATACGCTGACACTTACCCATGCGTACGCACGTGCCTTGACACCAGCACATGTCCGTACCCTCACCTCTGCCTAAACCATGTCGTTCCCTAACCCAAACCCTAGCCCGGAACGGAAACCCACCGGCAGCCCTACAATTTACCCTCCGCCGTGCCCTAATCCTAATCCATACGCCCACACTGTCCCATGCGTCCGCAAGTGCCCTAACCCAAGCATGTGTCCATACCCTCACCTGTGCCCTAAACCTTGCCATTCCGTAACCAGAACCCTAGCCTGGAACGGAAACCCACCGGCAGCCCTACACCTTACCCTCCGCTATGCCCTACTCCTAATCCATATGCCGACACTGACCCGTGCGTCCGCACGTGCCCGGACCCCAGCACGTGTCCGTACCCTCAACTGTGCCCTAATCCTTGCCGTTCCCTAACCCGAACCCTAGCACGGAACAGAAACTCACCGGCAGCCCTACAAGTTACCCTCCGCCGTGCCCTAATCCTAATCCGAACACTGACATTGACCCGTGCGTCCGCATGTGCCCTGACCCCTGCACGTGTCCGTACCCTCACCTGTGCCCTAAACCTTGCCGTTCCCTAACCCGAACCCTAGCCCGGAACGGAAACCCACGGGCAGCCCTACACCTTACCCTCCGCCGTGCCCTAATCGTAATCCGTACTCTGACACTGATCCGTGCGTGCACACGTGTGCTGACGCCAGCACAGGTCCGAACCCTCACCTGTACCCTAAACCTTGCCGTTCCCTAACCCGAACCCTAGGCCGGAATGGAAAGCCACTGGCAGCCCTACACCTTACCCTAAACCGTGCACTAATCCTAATCTGTGCGCTGACACTGACCCGTGCGTCCGCACGTGCCCTGAAACCAGCACGCGTCCATACACCCACCTGTGCCCTAAACCTTGCCGTTCCCTAAATCGAAACCTAGCCCGGAACTGAAACCCACCGGCAGCCCTAAAAGTTACCCTCCGCCGTGCCCAAATACTTATCAGTAGGCTGACACTGACCCGTGCGTCCGCACGTTCCCTGACCCCGGCACGTGTCCGTACACTCACCTGTTCCCTAAACCTTGCTCTTCACTATCCCGAACCCTAACCCGTAACGGAAAGCCACGGGCAGCCCTACACCATACCCTCCGCCGTGCCCTATTCCTATTCCGTACCTCGACACTGACCCGAGTGTCCGCACGTGCCCTTACACCAGCATGTGTCCATACCCTCACCTATGCCCTAAACATTTACATTCCCTAACCCGAACCCTAGACCGGAATGGAAACCCACCGGCAGCCCTAAAGCTTAACCTCCGCCGTGCCCTAATCCTAATCTGTACGCCGACACTGACCCGTGCGTCCGCAAGTGCCCTGACCCCAGCACGTATCCGTACCCTTACCTGTGCCCTAAACCTTGCCGTTCACTAGCCCTAACCCTAGCCTGGAACCAAAAACCACCGGCAGCCCTATAATTTACCCTCCGCCGTGCCATAATCCTAATCCGTATGCCGACACTGACCAGTGCGTCCGCACGTGCCCTGAATCCAGCACGTGTCTGTACCTTCACCTCTGCCCTAAACCTTGCCGTTCCCTAACCCTAGCCCAGAACCGAAAACCATCGTCAGCCCTACACCTTAACCTTCGCCGTGCCCTAATCCTAATGCAAACGCCGACACTGACAGGTGCGTCCGCACGTGCCCTGACACCAGCACGTTTCCGTACCCTCACCTGTGCCCTAAAGATTGCCGTACCCTAACCCGAACCCTAGCCCACAACGGAAACCCCCGGGCAGCCCTACACCTTAACCTCTGCCGTGCCCAAATCGTAATCCATACGCGGACACTGACCCATGCGCCTGCAAGTGCCCTGACCCAAGGACATGTCCATACACTCACCTGTGCCGTAATCCTTGCCGTTCCCTAACCCGAACCCTAGCCATGAATGGAAACCCACCAGCAGCCCTAAACCATACCCTGCACTGTGCCCTAAACCTAATCCATACGCGAACATTGACCCATGCGTCCGCACGAACCCTGACCCCAGCACGTGTCCGTACACTCACCTGTGCCCTAAACTTTGCCGTTCCATAACCCGAACCCTAGCCCGGAACGGAAAACCACCTGCAGCCTTAAACATTACCCTACGCCATGCCCTAATACTAATCCATACGCTGACACTGAACCGTGCGTCCGCACGTGCCCTGACGCCGGCCCGTTTCCAAACCCACACTGGTACCCTAAACCTTATCGTTCCCTAACCCGAAGCCTAGCCCGGAACGGAAACACACCGGCAGCCCTAAACCTTACGATCCGGCGTGCAATAATCCTAATCCATACGCAGACACTGACCCATGCGTCTCCACGTGCCCTGACCCCAGGACATATCCGTACCCTCACCTGTGCCATAAACATTGCCATTCCCTAACACGAACCCTAGCCCGTAATGGAAATCCACCGGCAGCCCTACACCTGAACCTCCGCCGTGCCCTAATCCTAATCCGTACGCCGACACTGACCCGTGCGTCCGCACGTGCACGGACCCCAGCACGTATCCGTACCCTCACCTCTGCCCTAAACCTTGCCATTCCCTAAACCTAACCCTAGCCTGGAACCAAAAACCCACTGTAGACCTACACCTTACCCTCCACCGTGACCGAAACGTAATCCATACGCTGACACTTACCCATGCGTACGCACGTGCCATGACACCACCACGTGTCCGTACCCTCACCTCTGCCCTAAACCTTGTCGTTCCCTAACCCAAACCCTAGCCCGGAACAGAAACCCACCGGCAGCCTTACAATTTAACGTCCGCCGTGCCCTAATCCTAATCCGAACACTGACATTGACCCGTGCGTCCTCATGTGCCCTGACCCCTGCACGTCTCCGTACCCTCACCTGTGCCCTAAACCTTGCCGTTCCCTAACCCGAACCCTAGCCCGGAACGGAAACCCACGGGCAGCCCTACACCTTACCCTCCAACGTGCCCTAATCGTAATCCGTACTCTGACACTGACCCGTGCGTGCACACGTGTGCTGTCGCCAGCACATGTCCGAACCCTCACCTGTGCCCTAAACCTTGCCGTTCCCTATCCCGAACCCTAGGCCGGAATGGAAAGCCACTGGCAGCCCTACACCTTACCCTAAACCGTGCACTAATCGTAATCTGTGCGCTGACACTGACCCGTGCGTCCGCACGTGCCCTGAAACCAGCACGCGTCCATACACCCACCTGTGCCCTAAACCTTGCCGTTCCCTAACTCGAACCCTAGCCCGGAACTGAAACTCACCGGCAGCCCTAAAAGTTACCCTCCGCCGTGCCCAAATACTTATCCGTAGTCTGACACTGACCCGTGTGTCCGCACGTTCCCTGACCCCCGCACGTGTCCGTACACTCACCTGTTCCCTAAACCTTGCTCTTCACTAACCCGAACCCTAACCCGTAACGGAAAGCCACCGGCAGCCCTACACCATACCCTCCGCCGTGCCCTATTCCTAATCCGTACCTCGACACTGACCCGAGTGTCCGCACGTGCCCTTACACCAGCATGTGTCCATACCCTCACCTATGCCCTAAACCTTCCCATTCCCTAACCCGAACCCTAGACCAGAATGGAAACCCACCGGCAGCCCTAAAGCTTAACTTCCGCCGTGCCCTAATCCTAATCTGTATGCCGACACTGACCCGTGCGTCCGCAAGTGCCCTGACGCCAGCACGTATCCGTACCCTCACCTGTGCCATAAACCTTGCCATTCCCTAACACGAACCCTAGCCCGTAATGGAAACCAACCGGCAGCCCTACACCTGAACCTCCGTCGTGCCCTAATCCTAATCCGTACGCCGACACTGACCCGTGCGTCCGCACGTGCACGGACCCCAGCACGTATCCGTACCCTCACCTCTGCCCTAAACCTTGCCATTCCCTAACCCTAACCCAAGCCTGGAACCAAAAACCCACTGTAGACCTACACCTTACCCTCCACCGTGACCTAAACGAAATCCATACGCTGACACTTACCCATGCGTACGCACGTGCCGTGACACCAGCACGTGTCCGTACCCTCACCTCTGCCCTAAACCTTGTCGTTCCCTAACCCAAACCCTAGCCCGGAACAGAAACCCACCGGCAGCCCTACAATTTACCCTCCGCCATGCCCTAATCCTAATCCGAACACTGACATTGACCCGTGCGTCCGCATGTGCCCTGACCCCTGCACGTGTCCGTACCCTCACCTGTGCCCTAAACCTTGCCGTTCCCTAACCCGAACCCTAGCCCCGAACGGAAACCCACGGGCAGCCCTACACCTTACCCTCCAACGTGCCCTAATCGTAATCCGTACTCTGACACTGATCCGTGCGTGCACACTTGTGCTGACGCCAGCACATGTGCGAACCCTCACCTGTGCCCTAAACCTTGCCGTTCCCTTACCCGAAACCTAGGCCAGAATGGAAAGCCACTGACAGCCCTACACCTTACCCTAAACCGTGCACTAATCCTAATCTGTGCGCCGACACTGACCCGTGCATCCGCACGTGCCCTGAAACCAGCACGTGTCCATACACCCACCTGTGCCCTAAACCTTGCCGTTCCCTAACTCGAACCCTAGCCCGGAACTGAAACCCACCGGCAGCCCTAAAAGTTACCCTCCGCCGTGCCCAAATACTTATCAGTAGGCTGACACTGACCCGTGCGTCCGCAGGTTCCTTGACCCCCGCACGTGTCCGTACACTCAACTGTTCCCTAAACCTTGCTCTTCACTAACCCGAACCCTAACCCGTAACGGAAAGCCACCGGCAGCCCTACACCATACCCTCCGCCGTGCCCTATTCCTAATCCGTACCTCGACACTGACCCGAGTGTCCGCACGTGCCCTTACACCAGCATGTGTCCATACCCTCACCTATGCCCTAAACCTTTCATTTCCCTAACCCGAAACCTAGACCGGAATGGAAACCCACCGGCAGCCCTAAAGCTTAACCTCCGCCGTGCCCTAATCCTAATCTGTACGCCGACACTGACCCGTGCGTCCGCAAGTGCCCTGACCCCAGCACGTATCCGTACCCACACCTGTGGCCTAAACCTTGCCGTTCCCCAACCCTAACCCTAGCCTGGAACCAAAAACCACCGGCAGCCCTACAATTTACCCTCCGCCGTGCCATAATCCTAATCCGTATGCCGACACTGACCAGTGCGTCCGCACGTGCCCTGAATCCAGCACGTGTCCGTACCCTCACCTCTGCCCTAAACCTTGCCGTTCCATAACCCTAGCCCAGAACCGAAAACCATCGTCAGCCCTACACCTTACCCTTCGCCGTGCCCTAATCCTAATGCAAACGCCGACACTGACAGGTGCGTCCGCACGTGCCCTGACACCAGCACGTTTCCGTACCGTCACCTGTGCCCTAAACATTGCCGTACCATAACCCGAACCTTAGCCCAGAACGGAAAACCATGGGCAGCCCTACACCTTAACCTCTGCCGTGCCCAAATCGTAATCCATACGCGGACACTGACCCATGCGCCTGCAAGTGCCCTGACCCAAGCACATGTCCATACCCTCACTTTTGCCCTAGTCCTTGCTGTTCCCTAACCCGAACCCTAGCCATGAATGGAAACCCACCAGCAGCCCTAAACCTTACCCTCCACTGTGCCCTAAACCTAATCCATACGCGAACACTGACCCATGCGTCCGCACGTACCCTGACCCCAGCACGTGTCCGTACACTCACCTTTGCCCTAAACTTTGCCGTTCCATAACCCGAACCCTAGCCCGGAACGGAAAACCACCTGCAGCCTTAAACCTTACCCTACGCCGTGCCCTAATACTAATCTATACGCTGACACTGAACCATGCGTCCGCACGTGCCCTGACGCCGGCACTTTTCCGCACCCTCACTGGTGCCATAAACCTTGTCGTTCCTTAACCCGAACCCTAGCCCGGAACGGAAACCGACCGGCAGCCCTAAACCTTACGATCCGGCGTGCCCTAATCCTAATCCATACGCAGACACTGACACATGCGTCCGCACGTGCCCTGACCCCAGCACATATCCGTACCCTCACCTGTGCCATAAACCTTGCCATTCCCTAACACGAACGCTAGACCGGAATGGAAACCCACTGGCAGCCCTACACCTGAACCTCCGCCGTGCCCTAATCCTAATCCGTACGCCGACACTGACCCGTGCGTCCGCACGTGCACGGAACCCAGCACGTATCCGTACCCTCAGCTCTGCCCTAAACCTTGCCATTCCCTAACCCTAACCCTAGCCTGGAAGCAAAAACCCACTGTAGACCTACACCTTACCCTCCACCGTGACCTAAACGTAATCCATACGCTGACACTTACCCATGCGTACGCACGTGCCCTGACACCAGCACGTGTCCGTACCCGCACCTCTGCCCTAAACCTTGTCGTTCCCTAACCCGAACCCAAGCCCGGAACAGAAACTCACCGGCAGCCCTACAAGTTACCCTCCGCCGTGCCCTAATCCTAATCCGAACACTGACATTGACCCGTGCGTCCGCATGTGCCCTGACCCCTGCACGTGTCCGTACCCTCACCTGTGCCCTAAACCTTGCCGTTCCCTAACCCGAACTCTAGCCCGGAACGGAAACCCACGGGCAGCCCTACACCTTACCCTCCGCCGTGCCCTAATCGTAATCCGTACTCTGACACGGATCCGTGCGTGCACACGTGTGCTGACGCCAGCACATGTCCGAACCCTCACCTGTGCCCTAAACCTTGCCGTTCCATAACCCGAACCCTAGGCCGGAATGGAAAGCCACCGGCAGCCCTACACCTTACCCTAAACCGTGCACTAATCCTAATCTGTGCGCCGACACTGACCCGTGCGTCCGCACGTGCCCTGAAACCAGCACGTGTCCGTACACTCACCTGTGCCCTAAACCTTGCCGTTCCCTAACTCGAACCCTAGCCCGGAACTGAAACCCAACGGCAGCCCTACAAGTTACCCTCCGCCGTGCCCAAATACTTATCCGTATGCCGACACTGACCCGTGAGTCCGCACGTTCCCTGATCCCGGCACGTGTCCGTACACTCACCTGTTCCCTAAACCTTGCTCTTCACTAACCCGAACCCTAACCCGTAACGGAAAGCCACCGGCAGCCCTACAGCATACCCTCCGTCGTGCCCTATTCCTAATCCGTACCTCGACACTGACCCGAGTGTCCGCACGTGCCCTTACACCAGCATGTGTCCATACACTCACCTATGCCCTAAACCTTTCCATTCCCTAACCCGAACCCTAGACCGGAATGGTAACACACCGGCAGCCCTAAACCTTAACCTCCGCCGTGCCCTAATCCTAATCTGTATGCCGAAACTGACCCGTGCGTCCGCAAGTGCCCTGACCCCAGCATGTATCCGTACCCTCACCTGAGCCCTAAACCTTGCCGTTCCCTAACCCTAACCCTAGCCTGGAACCAAAAACCACCGGCAGCCCTACAATTTACCCTCCGCCGTGCCATAATCCTAATCCGTATGCCGACACTGACCCGTGCGTCCGCAAGTGCCCTGACCCCAGCATGTATCCGTACCCTCACCTGTGGCCTAAACCTTGCCGTTCCCCAACCCTAACCCTAGCCTGGAACCAAAAACCACCGGCAGCCCTACAATTTACCCTCCGCCGTGCCATAATCCTAATCCGTATGCCGACACTGACCAGTGCGTCCGCACGTGCCCTGAATCCAGCACGTGTCCGTACCCTCACCTCTGCCCTAAACCTTGCCGTTCCCTAACCCTAGCCCAGAACGGAAAACCATCGTCAGCCCTACACCTTACCCTTCGCCGTGCCCTAATCCTAATGCAAACGCCGACACTGACAGGTGCGTCCGCACGTGCCCTGACACCAGCACGTTTCCGTACCCTCACCTGTGCCCTAAACATTGCCGTACCCTAACCGAACCCTAGCCCAGAACGGAAACCCACGGGCAGCCCTACACCTTAACCTCTGCCGTGCCCAAATCGTAAACCATACGCGGACACTGACCCATGCGCCTGCACGTGCCCTGACCCACGGACATGTCCATACCCTCACCTGTGCCGTAATCCTTGCCGTTCCCTATCCCGAGCCCTAGCCATGAATGGAAACCCACCAGCAGCCCTAAACCATACCCCCCACTGTGCCCTAAACCTAATCCAATCGCGAACATTGACCCATGCGTCCGCACGTACCCTGACCCCAGCACGTGTCCGTACACTCACCTGTGCCCTAAACTTTGCCGTTCCATAACCCGAACCCTAGCCCGGAAGGGAAAACCACCTGCAGCCTTAAAACTTACCGTACGCTGTGCCCTAATACTAATCCATACGCTGACACTGAACCGTGCGTCCGCACGTGCCCTGCCGCCGGCACGTTTCCGAACCCTCACTGGTACCCTAAACCTTATCGTTCCCTAACCCGAACCCTAGCCCGGAACGGAAACCCACCGGCAGCCCTACACCTTACGATCCGGCGTGCCCTAATCCTAATCCATACGCAGACACTGACACCTGCGTCTGCACGTGCCCTGACCCCAGCACATATCCGTACCCTCACCTGTGCCATAAACCTTGCCATTCCCTAACACGAACCCTAGCCCGGAATGGAAAACCACCGGCCGCCCTACACCTGAACCTCCGCCGTGCCCTAATCCTAATCCGTACGCCGACACTGACCCGTGCGTCCGCACGTGCACGGACCCCAGCACGTATCCGTACCCTCACCTCCGCCCTAAACCTTGCCATTCCCTAACCCTAACCCTAGCCTGGAACCAAAAACCCACTGTAGACCTACACCTTACCCTCCACCGTGACCTAAACGTAATCCATACGCTGACACTTACCCATGCGTACGCACGTGCCTTGACACCAGCACGTGTCCGTACCCTCACCTCTGCCCTAAACCTTGTCGTTCCCTAACCCAAACCCAGCCCGGAACAGAAACCCACTGGCAGCCCTACAATTTACCCTCCGCCGTGCCCTAATCCAAATACATACGCCCACACTGTCCCATGCGTCCGCAAGTGCCCAGACCCAAGCATGTGTGCATACCCTCACCTGTGCCCTAAACCTTGCCATTCCGTAACCACAACCCTAGCCTGGAACGGAAACCCACCGGCAGCCCTACACCTTACCCTCCGCTATGCCCTAATCCTAATCCATATGCCGACACTGACCCGTGCGTCCGCACGTGCCCGGACACCAGCACGTGTCCGTACTCTCACCTGTGCCCTAATCCTTGCCGTTCCCTAACCCGAACCCTAGCCCGGAACAGAAACTCACCGGAAGCCCTACAAGTTACCCTCCGCCGTGCCCTAATCCTAATCCGAACACTGACATTGACCCGTGCGTCCGCATGTGCCCTGACCCCTGCACGTGTCCGTACCCTCACCTGTGCCCTAAACCTTGCCGTTCCCTAACCCGAACCCTAGCCCGGAACGGAAAGCCACGGGCAGCCGTACACCTTACCCTCCGCCGTGCCCTAATCGTAATCCGTACTCTGACACTGATCCGTGTGTGCACACGTGTGCTGACGCCAGCACATGTCCGAACCCTCACCTGTGCCCTAAAGTTTGCCGTTCTCTAACCCGAACCCTAGGCCGGAATGGAAAGCCACCGGCAGCCCTACACCTTACCCTAAACCGTGCACTAATCCTAATCTGTGCGCCGACACTGACCCGTGCGTCCGCACGTGCCCTGAAACCAGCACGTGTCCGTACACTCACCTGTGACCTAAACCTTGCCGTTCCCTAACTCGAACCCTAGCCCGGAACTGAAACCCACCGGCAGCCCTACAAGTTACCCTCCGCCGTGCCCAAATACTTATCCGTATGCCGACACTGACCCGTGCGTCCGCACGTCCCCTGACCCCGGCACGTGTCCGTACACTCACCTGTTCCCTAAACCTTGCTCTTCACTAACCTGAACCCTAACCCGTAACGGAAAGCCACCGGCAGCCCTACACCATACCCTCCGCCGTGCCGTATTCCTAATCCGTACCTCGACACTGACCCGAGTGTCCGCACGTGCCCTTACACCAGCATGTGTCCATACCCTCACCTATGCCCTAAACCTTTCCATTCCCTAACCCGAACCCTAGACAGGAATGGAAACCCACCGGCAGCCCTAAAGCTTAACCTCCACCGTGCCCTAATCCTAATCTGTATGCCGACACTGACCCGTGCGTCCGCAAGTGCCCTGACCCCAGCACATATCCGTACCCTCACCTGTGCCCTAAACCTTGCCGTTCCCTAACCCTTACCCTAGCCTGGAACCAAAAACCACCGGCAGCCCTATAATTTACCCTCCGCCGTGCCATAAACCTAATCCGTATGCCGACACTGACCAGTGCGTCCGCACGTGCCCTGAATCCAGCACGTGTCTGTACCCTCACCTCTGCCCTAAACCTTGCCGTTCCCTAACCCTAGCCCAGAACCGAAAACCATCGTCAGCCCTACACCTTACCCTTCGCCGTGCCCTAATCCTAATGCAAACGCCGACACTGACAGGTGCGTCAGCACGTGCCCTGACACCAGGACGTTTCTGTACCCTCACCTGTGCCCTAAACATTGCCGTACCCTAACCCGAACCCTAGCCCAGAACGGAAACCCACGGGCAGCCCTACACCTTAACCTCTGCCGTGCCCAAATCGTAATCCATACGCGGACACTGACCCATGCGCCTGCAAGTGCCCTGACCCAAGGACATGTCCATACCCTCACCTGTGCCGTAATCCTTGCCGTTCCCTAACCCGAACCCTAGCCATGAATAGAAACCCACCAGCAGCCCTAAACCATACCCTCCACTGTGCCCTAAACCTAATCCATACGCGAACATTGACCCATGCGTCCGCACGTACCCTGACCCCAGCACGTGTCCGTACACTCACCTGTGCCCTAAAGTTTGCCGTTCCCTAACCCGAACCCTAGCCCGGAACGGAAACCCACCGGCAGCCCTACACCTTACGATCCGGCGTGCCCTAATCCTAATCCATACGCAGACACTGACACATGCGTCTGCACGTGCCCTGACCCCGGCACATATCCGTACCCTCACCTGTGCCATAAACCTTGCCATTCCGTAACACGAACCCTAGCCCGTAATGGAAACCCACCGGCAGCCCTACACCTGAACCTCCACCGTGCACTATTCCTAATCCGTACGCCGACACTGACCCGTGCGTCCGCACGTGCACGGACCCCAGCACGTATCCGTACCCTCACCTCTGCCCTAAACCTTGCCATTCCCTAACCCTAACCCTAGCCTGGAACCAAAAACCCACTGTAGACCTACACCTTACCCTCCACCGTGACCTAAACGTAATCCATACGCTGACACTTACCCATGCGTACGCACGTGCCTTGACACCAGCACGTGTCCGTACCCTCACCTCTGCCCTAAACCTTGTGGTTCCCTAACCCAAACCCTAGCCCGGAACAGAAACCCACCGGCAGCCCTACAATTTACCCTCCGCCGTGCCCTAATCCTAATCCGAACACTGACTTTGACCCATGCGTCCGCATGTGCCCTGACCCCTGCACGTGTCCGTACCCTCACCTGTGCCCTAAACCTTGCCATTCCCTAACCCGAACTCTAGCCCGGAACGGAAACCCACGGGCAGCACTACACCTTACCCTCCGCCGTGCCCTAATCGTAATCCGTACTCTGACACGGATCCGTGCGTGCACACGTGTGCTGATGCCAGCACATGTCCGAACCCTCACCTGTGCCCTAAACCTTGCCGTTCCCTAACCCGAACCCTAGGCCGGAATGGAAAGCCACCGGCAGCCCTACACCTTACCCTAAACCGTGCACTAATCCTAATCTGTGCGCCGACACTGACCCGTGCGTCCGCACGTGCCCTGAAACCAGCACGTGTCTGTACACTCACCTGTTCCCTAAACCTTGCTCTTCACTAACCCGAACCCTAACCCGTAACGGAAAGCCACCGGCACCCCTACACCATACCCTCCGCCGTGCCGTATTCCTAATCCGTACCTCGACACTGACCCGAGTGTCCGCACGTGCCCTTACACCAGCATGTGTCCATACCCTCACCTATGCCCTAAACCTTTCCATTCCCTAACCCGAACCCTAGACCGGAATGGAAACCCACCGGCAGCCCTAAAGCTTAACCTCCACCGTGCCCTAATCCTAATCTGTATGCCGACACTGACCCGTGCGTCCGCAAGTGCCCTGACCCCAGCACGTATCCGTACCCTCACCTGTGCCCTAAACCTTGCCGTTCCCTAACCCTTACCCTAGCCTGGAACCAAAAACCACCGGCAGCCCTATAATTTACCCTCCGCCGTGCCATAATCCTAATCCGTATGACGACACTGACCAGTGCGTCCGCACGTGCCCTGAATCCAGCACGTGTCTGTACCCTCACCTCTGCCCTAAACCTTGCCGTTCCCTAACCCTAGCCCAGAACCGAAAACCATCGTCAGCCCTACACCTTACCCTTCGCCGTGCCCTAATCCTAATGCAAACGCCGACACTGACAGGTGCGTCCGCACGTGCCCTGACACCAGCACGTTTCCGTACCGTCACCTGTGCCCTAAACATTGCCGTACCCTAACCCGAACATTAGCCCAGAACGGAAAACCACGGGCAGCCCTACACCTTAACCTCTGCCGTGCCCAAATCGTAATCCATACGCGGACACTGACCCATGCGCCTGCAAGTGCCCTGACCCAAGCACATGTCCATACCCTCACCTGTGCCCTAGTCCTTGCCGTTCCCTAACCCGAACCCTAGCCATGAATGGAAACCCACCAGCAGACCTAAACCTTACCCTCCACTGTGCCCTAAACCTAATCCATACGCGAACACTGACCCATGCGTCCGCACGTACCCTGACCCCAGCACGTGTCCGTACACTCACCTGTGCCCTAAACTTTGCCGTTCCATAACCCGAACCCTAGCCCGGAACGGAAAACAACCTGCAGCCTTAAACCTTACCCTACGCCGTGGCCTAATACTAATCCATACGCTGACACTGAACCGTGCGTCCGCACGTGCCCTGACGCCGGCACGTTTCCGAACCCTCACTGGTGCCCTAAACCTTGTCGTTCCTTAACCCGAACCCTAGCCCGGAACGGAAACCGACCGGCAGCCCTAAACCTTACGATCTGGCGTGCCCTAATCCTAATCCATACGCAGACACTGACATATGCGTCCGCACGTGCCCTGACCCCAGCACATATCCGTACCCGCACCTGTGCCATAAACCTTGCCATTCCCTAACACGAACCCTAGACCGGAATGGAAACCCACTGGCAGCCCTACACCTGAACCTCCGCCGTGCCCTAATCCTAATCCGTACGCCGACACTGACCCGTGCGTCCGCACGTGCACGGACACCAGCACGTATCCGTACCCTCACCTCTGCCCTAAACCTTGCCATTCCCTAACCCTAACCCTAGCCTGGAACCAAAAACCCACTGTAGACCTACACCTTACCCTCCACCGTGACCTAAACGTAATCCATACGCTGACACTTACCCATGCGTACGCACGTGCCCTGACACCAGCACGTGTCCGTACCTGCACCTCTGCCCTAAACCTTGTCATTCCCTAACCCGAACCCTAGCCCTTAACAGAAACCCACCGTCAGCCCTACAATTTACCCTCCGCCGTGCCCTAATCCTAATCCATACGCCCACACTGTCCCATGCGTCCGCAAGTGCCCTAACCCAAGCATGAGTCCATACCCTCACCTTAGCCCTAAAACTTGCCATTCCCTAACCAGAGCCCTAGCATGGAACGGAAACCCACCGGCAGGCCTAAACCTTACCCTCCGCTATGCCCTAATCCTAATCCGTACGCCGACACTGACCCGTGCGTCCGCACGTGCCCGGACACCAGCACGTGTCCGTACACTCACCTGTGCCCTAATCTTTGCCGTTCCCTAACCCGAACCCTAGCCCAGAACAGAAACTCACCGGCAGCCCAAAAAGTTACCCTCCGCCGTGCCCTAATCCTAATCCGAACAATGACATTGACCCGTGCGTCCGCATGTGCCCTGACCCCTGCACGTGTCCGTACCCTCACCTGTGCCCTAAACCTTGCCATTCCCTAACCCAAACTCTAGCCCGGAACGGAAACCCACGGGCAGCCCTACACCTTATCCTCTGCTGTGCCCAAATCGTAATCCGTACGCGGACACTGACCCATGCGCCTGCAAGTGCCCTGACCCAAGGACATGTCCATACACTCACCTGTGCCGTAATCCTTGCCGTTCCCTAACCCAAACCCTAGCCATGAATGGAAACCCACCAGCAGCCCTAAACCATACTCTCCACTGTGCCCTAAACCTAATCCATACGCGAACATTGACCCATGCGTCCGCACGTACCCTGACCCCAGCACGTGTCCGTACACTCACCTGTGCCCTAAAGTTTGCCGTTCCCTAACCCGAACCCTAGCCCGGAACGGAAACCCACCGGCAGCCCTACACCTTACGATCCGGCGTGCCCTAATCCTAATCCATACGCAGACACTGACACATGCGTCTGCACGTGCCCTGACCCCGGCACATATCCGTACCCTCACCTGTGCCATAAACCTTGCCATTCCGTAACACGAACCCTAGCCCGTAATGGAAACCCACCGGCAGCCCTAAACCTGAACCTCCGCCGTGCCCTAATCCTAACCCGTACGCCGACACTGACCCGTGCGTCCGCACGTGCACGGACCCCAGCACGTATCCGTACCCTCACCTCTGCCCTAAACCTTGCCATTCCCTAACCCTAACCCTAGCCTGGAACCAAAAACCCACTGTAGACCTACACCTTACCCTCCACCGTGACCTAAACGTAATCCATACGCTGACACTTACCCATGCGTACGCACGAGCCTTGACACCAGCACATGTCCGTACCCTCACCTCTGCCCTAAACCTTGTCGTTCCCTAACCCAAACCCTAGCCCGGAACAGAAACCCACTGGCAGCCCTACAATTTAACCTCCGCCGTGCCCTAATCCTAATCCATACGCCCACACTGTCCCATGCGTCCCCAAGTGCCCTAACCCAAGCATGTGTCCATACCCTCACCTGTGCCCTAAACCTTGCCATTCCGTAACCAGAACCCTAGCCTGGAACGGAAACCCACCGGTAGCCCTACACCTTACCCTCTGCTATGCCCTAATCCTAAGCCATATGCCGACACTGACCCGTGCGTCCGCACGTGCCCGGACACCAGCACGTGTCCGTACCCTCACCTGTGCCCTAATCCTTGCCGTTCCCTAACCCGAACCCTAGCCCGGAACAGAAACTCACCGGCAGCCCTATAATTTACCCTCCACCGTGCCATAATCCTAATCCGTATGCCGACACTGACCAGTGCGTCCGCACGTGCCCTGAATCCAGCACGTGTCTGTACCCTCACCTCTGCCCTAAACCTTGCCGTTCCCTAACCCTAGCCCAGAACCGAAAACCATCGTCAGCCCTACACCTTACCCTTCGCCGTGCCCTAATCCTAATGCAAACGCCGACACTGACAGGTGCGTCCGCACGTGCCCTGACACGAGCACGTTTCCGTACCCTCACCTGTGCCCTAAACATTGCCGTACCCTAACCCGAACCCTAGCCCAGAACGGAAACCCACGGGCAGCCCTACACCTTAACCTCTGCCGTGCCCAAATCGTAATCCATACGCGGACACTGACCCATGCGCCTGCAAGTGCCCTGACCCAAGCACATGTCCATACCCTCACCTGTGCCCTAATCCTTGCCGTTCCCTAACCCGAACCCTAGCCATGAATGGAAACCCACCAGCAGCCCTAAACCTTACCCTCCACTGTGCCCTAAACATAATACATACGCGAACACAGACCCATGCGTCCGCACGTACCCTGACCCCAGCACGTGTCCTTACACTCACCTGTGCCCTAAACTTTGCCGTTCCATAACCCGAACCCTAGCCCGGAACGGAAAACCACCTGCAGCCTTAAACCTTACCCTACGCCGTGCCCTAATACTAATGCGTACGCCGACACTGACCAGTGCGTCCGCACGTGCACGGACACCAGCACGTATCCGTACCCTCACCTCTGCCCTAAACCTTGCCATTCCCTAACCCTAACCCTAGCCTGGAACCAAAAACCAACTGTAGACCTACACCTTACCCTCCACCGTGACCTAAACGTAATCCATACGCTGACACTTACCCATGTGTACGCACGTGCCCTGACACCAGCACGTGTCCGTACCCGCACCTCTGCCCTAAACCTTGTCGTTCCCTAACCCGAACCCTAGCCCGGAACAGAAACCCACCGTCAGCCCTACAATTTACCCTCCGCCGTGCCCTAATCCTAATCCATACGCCCACACTCTCCCATGCGTCCGCAAGTGCCCTAACCCAAGCATGTGTCCATACCCTCACCTGTGCCCTAAAACTTGCCATTCCCTAACCAGAACCCTAGCCTGGAACGGAAACTCACCGGCAGGCCTAAACCTTACCCTCCGCTATGCCCTAATCCTAATCCGTACACCGACACCGACCCGTGCGTCCGCACGTGCCAGGACACCAGCACGTGTCCGTACCCTCACCTGTGCCCTAATCTTTGCCGTTCCCTAACCAGAACCCTAGCCCAGAACAGAAACTCACCGGCAGCCCTAAAATTTACCCTCCGCCGTGCCCTAATCCTAATCCGAACACTGACATTGACCTGTGCGTCCGCATGTGCCCTGACACCTGCACGTGTCCGTACCCTCACCTGTGCCCTAAACCTTGCCATTCCCTAACCCGAACTCTAGCCCGGAACGGAAACCCACGGGCAGCCCTACACCTTACCCTCCGCCGTGCCCTAATCGTAATCCGTACTCTGACACGGATCAGTGCGTGCACACGTGTGCTGACGCCAGCACATGTCCGAACCCTCACCTGTGCCCTAAACCTTGCCGTTCCTTAACCCGAACCCTAGGCCGGAATGGAAAGCCACCGGCAGCCCTACACCTTACCCTAAACCGTGCACTAATCCTAATCTGTGCGCCGACACTGACCCGTGCGTCCGCACGTGCCCTGAAACTAGCACGTGTCCGTACACTCACCTGTGACCTAAACCTTGCCGTTCCCTAACTCGAACCCTAGCCCGGAACTGAAACCCACCGGCAGCCCTACAAGTTACCCTCCGCCGTGCCCAAATACTTATCCGTATGCCGACACTGACCCGTGCGTCCGCACGTTCCCTGACCCCGGCACGTGTCCGTACACTCACCTGTTCCCTAAACCTTGCTCTTCACTAACCCGAACCCTAACCCGTAACGGAAAGCCACCGGCAGCCCTACACCATACCCTCCACCGTGCCGTATTCCTAATCCGTACCTCGACACTGACCCGAGTGTCCGCACGTGCCCTTACACCAGCATGTGTCCATACCCTCACCTATGCCCTCAACATTTCCATTCCCTAACCCGAACCTTAGACCGGAATGGAAACCCACCGGCAGCCCTAAAGCTTAACCTCCGCCGTGCCCTAATCCTAATCTGTATGCCGACACTGACCCGTGCGTCTGCAAGTGCCCTGACCCCAGCACGTGTCCATACACTCACCTGTGCCCTAAAGTTTGCCGTTCCATAACCCGAACCCTAGCCCGGAACGGAAAACCACCTGCAGCCTTAAACCTTACCCTACGCCGTGCCCTAATACTAATCCATACGCTGACACTGAACCGTGCGTCCGCACGTGCCCTGACTCCGGCACGTTTCCGAACCCTCACTGGTACCCTAAACCTTATCGTTACCTAACCCGAACCCTAGCCCGGAACGGAAACCCACCGGAAGCCCTACACCTTACGATCCGGCGTGCCCTAATCCTAATCCATACGCAGACACTGACACATGCGTCTGCACGTGCCCTGACCCCGGCACATATCCGTACCCTCTCCTGTGCCATAAAACTTGCCATTCCGTAACACGGACCCTAGCCCGTAATGGAAACCCACCGGCAGCCCTACACCTGAACCTCCGCCGTGCCCTAATCCTAATCCGTACGCCGACACTGACCCGTGCGTCCGCACGTGCACGGACCCCAGCACGTGTCCGTACCCTCACCTCTGCCCTAATCCTTGCCGTTCCCTAACCCTAACCCTAGCCTTGAACCAAAAACCCACTGTAGACCTACACCTTACCCTCCACCGTGACCTAAACGTAATCCATACGCTGACACTTACCCATGCGTACGCACGTGCCTTGACACCAGCACGTGTCCGTACCCTCACCTCTGCCCTAAACCTTGTGGTTCCCTAAACCAAACCCTAGCCCGGAACAGAAACCCACCGGCAGCCCTACAATTTACCCTCCGCCGTGCCCTAATCCTAATCCGAACACTGACATTGACCCGTGCGTCCGCATGTGCCCTGACCCCTGCACGTGTCCGTACCCTCACCTGTGCCCTAAACCTTGCCGTTCCCTAACCTGAACCCTAGCCCAGAACGGAAACCCACGGGCAGCCCTACACCTTACCCTCCGCCGTGCCCTGATCGTAATCCGTACTCTGACACTGATCCGTGCGTGCACACGTGTGCTGACGCCAGCACATGTCCGAACCCTCACCTGTGCCCTAAACCTTGCCGTTCCCTAACCCGAACCCTAGGCCGGAATGGAAAGCCACTGGCAGCCCTACACCTTACCCTAAACCGTGCACTAATCCTAATCTGTGCACTGACACTGACCCGTGCGTCCGCACGTGCCCTGAAACCAGCACGCGTCCATACACCCACCTGTGCCCGAAACCATGCCGTTCCCTAACTCGAACGCTAGCCCGGAACTGAAACCCACCGGCAGCCCTAAAAGTTACCCTCCGCCGTGCCCAAATACTTATCAGTAGGCTGACACTGACCCGTGCGTCCGCACGTTCCCTGACCCCGGCACGTGTCCGTACACTCACCTGTTCCCTAAACCTTGCTCTTCACTAACCCAAACCCTAACCCGTAATGGAAAGCCACCGGCAGCCCTACACCATACCCTCCGCCGTGCCCTATTCCTAATCCGTACCTCGACACTGACCCGAGTGTCCGCACGTGGCCTTACACCAGCATGTGTCCATACCCTCACCTATGCCCTAAACATTTCCATTCCCTAACCCGAACCCTAGACCGGAATGGAAACCCACCGGCAGCCCTAAAGCTTAACCTCCGCCGTGCCCTAATCCTAATCTGTACGCCGACACTGACCCATGCGTCCGCAAGTGCCCTGAACCCAGCACGTATCCGTACCCTCACCTGTGCCCTAAACCTTGCCGTTCCCTAACCCTAACCCTAGCCTGGAACCAAAAACCACCGGCAGCCCTACAATTTACCCTCCGCCGTGCCATAATCCTTATCCGTATGCCGACACTGACCAGTGCATCCGCACGTGCCCTGAATCCAGCACGTGTCCGTACCCTCACCTCTGCCCTAAACCTTGCCGTTCCATAACCCTAGCCCAGAACCGAAAACCATCGTCAGCGCTACACCTAACCCTTCGCCGTGCCCTAATCCTAATGCAAACGCCGACACTGACAGGTGCGTCCGCACGTGCCCTGACACCAGCACGTTACCGTACCGTCACCTGTGCCCTAAACATTGCCGTACCCTAACCCGAACCTTAGCCCTGAACGGAAAACCACGGGCAGCCCTACAGCTTAACCTCTGCCGTGCCCAAATCGTAATCCATACGCGGACACTGACCCATGCGCCTGCAAGTGCCCTGACCCAAGCACATGTCCATACCCTCACCTGTGCCCTAGTCCTTGCCGTTCCTTAACCCGAACCCTAGCCATGAATGGAAACCCACCAGCAGCCCTAAACCTTACCCTCCACTGTGCCCTAAACCTAATCCATACGCGAACCCTGGCCCATGCGTCCGCACGTACCCTGACCCCAGCACGTGTCCGTACACTCACCTTTGCCCTAAACTTTGCCGTTCCATAACCCGAACCCTAGCCCGGAACGGAAAACCACCTGCAGCCTTAAACCTTACCCTACGCCGTGCCCTAATACTAATCCATACGCTGACACTGAACCATGCGTCCACACGTGCCCTGACGCCGGCACGTTTCCGAACCCTCACTGGTGCCCTAAACCTTGTCGTTCCTTAACCCGAACCCTAGCCCGGAACGGAAACCGACCTGCAGCCCTAAACCTTACGATCCGGCGTGCCCTAATCCTAATCCATACGCAGACAATGACACATGCGTCCGCACGTGCTCTGACCCCAGCACATATCCGTACCCTCACATGTGCCATAAACCTTGCCATTCCCTAACACGAACCCTAGACCGCAATGGAAACCCACTGGCAGCCCTACACCTGAACCTCCGCCGTGCCCTAATCCTAATCCGTACGCCGACACTGACCCATGCGTCCACACGTGCACGGACCCCAGCACGTATCCGTACCCTCACCTCTGCCCTAAACCTTGCCATTCCCTAACCCTAACCCTAGCCTGGAACCAAAAACCCACTGTAGACCTACACCTTACCCTCCACCGTGACCTAAACGTAATCCATACGGTGACACTTACCCATGCGTACGCACGTGCCCTGACACTAGCATGTGTCCATACCCGCACCTCTGCCCTAAACCTTGTCGTTCCCTAACCCGAACCCTAGCCCGGAACAGAAACCCACCGTCAGCCCTACAATTTACCCTCCGCCGTGCCCTAATCCTAATCCATACGCCCACACTGTCCCATGCGTCCACAAGTGCCCTAACCCAAGCATGTGTCCATACCCTCACCTGTGCCCTAAATCTTGCCATTCCCTAACCAGAACCCTAGCGTGGAACGGAAACCCACCGGCAGCCCTACACCTTACCCTCCGCTATGCCCTAATCCTAGTCCGTACGCCGACACTGACCCGTGCTTCCGCACGTGCCCGGACACCAGCACGTGTCCGTACCCTCACCTGTGCCCTAATCTTTGCCGTTCCCTAACCCGAACCCTAGCCCAGAACAGAAACTCACCGGCAGCCCTAAAAGTTACCCTCCGCCGTGCCCTAATCCTAATCCGAACACTGACATTGACACGTTCGTCCGCATGTGCCCTGAACCCTGCACGTGTCCGTACCCTCACCTGTGCCCTAAACCTTGCCATTCCCTAACCCGAACTCTAGCCCGGAACGGAAACCCACGGGCAGCCCTACACCTTACCCTCCGCCGTGCCCTAATCGTAATCCGTACTCTGACACGGATCCGTGCGTGCACACGTGTGCTGACGCCAGCACATGTCCGAACCCTCACCTGTGCCCTAAACCTTGCCATTCCCAAACCCGTACCCTAGCCATGAATGGAAACCCACCAGCAGCCCTAAACCATACCCTCCACTGTGCCCTAAACCTAATCCATTCGCGAACATTGACCCATGCGTCCGCACGTACCCTGACCCCAGCACGTGTCCGTACACTCACCTGTGCCCTAAACTTTGCCGTTCCATTACCCGAACCCTAGCCCGGAATGGAAAACCACCTGCAGCCTTAAACCTTACCCTACGCCGTGCCCTAATACTAATCCATACGCTGACACTGAACCGTGCGTCCGCACGTGCCCTGACGCCGGCCCGTTTCCGAACCCTCACTGGTGCCCTAAACCTTGTCGTTCTCTAACCCGAACCCTAGCCCGGAACGGAAACCCACGGGCAGCCCTACACCTTACCCTCCGCCGTGCCCTAATCGTAATCCGTACTCTGACACTGATCCGTGCGTGCACACGTGTGCTGATGCCAGCACAGGTCCGAACCCTCACCTGTGCCCTAAACCTTGCCGTTCCCTAACCCGAACCCTAGGCCGGAATGGAAAGCCACTGGCAGCCCTACACCTTACCCTAAACCGTGCACTAATCCTAACCTGTGCGCTGACACTGACCCGTGCGTCCGCACGTGCCCTGAAACCAGCACGCGTCCATACAACCACCTGTGCCCTAAACCTTGCCGTTCCCTAACTCGAACCCTAGCCCGGAACTGAAACCCACCGGCAGCCCTACAAGTTACCCTCCGCCGTGCCCAAATACTTATCCGTAGGCCGACACCGACCCGTGCGTCCGCACGTTCCCTGACCCCGGCACGTGTCCGTACACTCACCTGTTCCCTAAACCTTGCTCTTCACTAACCCGAACCCTAACCCGTAACGGAGAGCCACCGGCAGCCCTAAAGCTTAACCTCCGCCGTGCCCTAATCCTAATCTGTACGCCGACACTGACCCGTGCGTCCGCAATTGCCCTGAACCCAGCACGTATCCGTACCCTCACCTGTGCCCTAAACCTTGCCGTTCCCTAACCCTAACCCTAGCCTGGAACCAAAAACCCACTGTAGACCTACACCTTACCCTCCACCGAGACCTAAACGTAATCCATACGCTGACACTTACCCATGCGTACGCACGTGCCCTGACACCAGCACGTGTCCGTACCCGCACCTCTGCCCTAAACCTTGCCGTTCCCTAACCCGAACCCTAGGCCGGAATGGAAAGCCACTGGCAGCCCTACACCTTACCCTAAACCGTGCACTAATCCTAACCTGTGCGCTGACACTGAACCGTGCGTCCGCACGTGCCCTGAAACCAGCACGCGTTCATACAACCACCTGTGCCCTAAACCTTGCCGTTCCCTAACTCGAACCCTAGCCCGGAAGTGAAACCCACCGGCAGCCCTACAAGTTACCCTCCGCCGTGCCCAAATACTTATCCGTAGGCCGACACTGACCCGTGCGTCCGCACGTTCCCTGACCCCGGCACGTGTCCGTACACTCACCTGTTCCCTAAACCTTGCTCTTCACTAACCCGAACCCTAACCCGTAACGGAAAGCCACCGGCATCCCTACACCATACCCTCCGCCGTGCCGTATTCCTAATCTGTACCTCGACACTGACCCGAGTGTCCGCACGTGCCCTTACACCAGCATGTGTCCATACCCTCACCTATGCCCTAAACCTTTCCATTCCCTAACCCGAACCCTAGACCGGAATGGAAACCCACCGGCAGCCCTAAAGCTTAACCTCCGCCGTGCCCTAATCCTAATCTGTACGCCGACACTGACCCGTGCTTCCGCAAGTGCCCTGACCCCAGCACGTATCCGTACCCTCACCTGTGCCCTAAAACTTGCCGTTCCCTAACCCTAAGCCTAGCCTGGAACCAAAAACCACCGGCAGCCCTACAATTTACCCTCCGCCGTGCCATAATCCTAATCCGTATGCCGACACTGTCCAGTGCGTCCGCACGTGCCCTGAATCGAGCACGTGTCTGTACCCTCACCTCTGCCCTAAACCTTGCCGTTCCCTAACCCTAGCCCAGAACCGAAAACCATCGTCAGCCCTACACCTTACCCTTCGCCGTGCCCTAATCCTAATGCAAACGCCGACACTGACAGGTGCGTCCGCACGTGCCCTGACACCAGCACGTTTCCGTACCGTCACCTGTGCCCTAAACATTGCCGTACCCTAACCCGAACCTTAGCCCAAACGGAAAACCACGGGCAGCCCTACACCTTAACCTCTGCCGTGCCCAAATCGTAATCCATACGCGGACACTGACCCATGCGCCTGCAAGTGCCCTGACCCAAGCACATGTCCATACCCTCACCTGTGCCCTAGTCCTTGCCGTTCCCTAAACCGAACCCTAGCCATGAATGGAAACCCACCAGCAGCCCTAAACCTTACGCTCCACTGTGCCCTAAACCTAATCCATACGCGAACACTGACACATGCGTCCGCACGTACCCTGACCACAGCACGTGTCCGTACACTCACCTGTGCCCTAAACTTTGCCGTTCCATAACCCGAACCCTAGCCCGGAACGGAAAACCACCTGCAGCCTTAATCCTTACCCTACGCCGTGGCCTAATACTAATCCATACGCTGACACTGAACCATGCGTCCGCACGTGCCCTGACGCCGGCACGTTTCCGAACCCTCACTGGTGCCCTAAACCTTGTCGTTCCTTAACCCGAAACCTAGCCCGGAATGGAAACCGACCGGCAGCCCTAAACCTTACGATCCGGCGTGCCCTAATCCTAATCCATACGCAGACACTGACACATGCGTGCACACGTGCCCTGACCCCAGCACATATCCGTACCCTCACCTGTGCCATAAACCTTGCTCTTCACTAACCCGAACCCTAACCCGTAACGGAAAGCCACCGGCAGCCCTACACCATACCCTCCGCCGTGCCCTATTCCTAATCCGTACCTCGACACTGACCCGAGTGTCCGCACGTGCCCTTACACCAGCATGTGTCCATACCCTCACCTATGCCCTAAACCTTTCCATTCCCTAACCCGAACCCTAGACCGGAATGGAAACCCACCGGCAGCCCTAAAGCTTAACCTCCGCCGTGCCCTAATCCTAATCTGTACGCCGACACTGACCCGTGCGTCCGCAAGTGCCCTGAACCCAGCACGTATCCGTACCCTCACCTGTGCCCTAAACCTTGCCGTTCCCTAACCCTAACCCTAGCCTGGAACCAAAAACCCACTGTAGACCTACACCTTACCCTCCACCGAGACCTAAACGTAATCCATACGCTGACACTTACCCATGCGTACGCACGTGCCCTGACACCAGCACGTGTCCGTACCCGCACCTCTGCCCTAAACCTTGCCGTTCCCTAACCCGAACCCTAGGCCGGAATGGAAAGCCACTGGCAGCCCTACACCTTACCCTAAACCGTGCACTAATCGTAACCTGTGCGCTGACACTGACCCGTGCGTCCGCACGTGCCCTGAAACCAGCACGCGTCCATACAACCACCTGTGCCCTAAACCTTGCCGTTCCCTAACTCGTACCCTAGCCCGGAACTGAAACCCACCGGCAGCCCTACAAGTTACCCTCCGCCGTGCCCAAATACTTATCCGTAGGCCGACACTGACCCGTGCGTCCGCACGTTCCCTGACCCCGGCACGTGTCCGTACACTCACCTGTTCCCTAAACCTTGCTCTTCACTAACCCGAACCCTAACCCGTAACGGAAAGCCACCGGCATCCCTACACCATACCCTCCTCCGTGCCGTATTCTTAATCTGTACCTCGACACTGACCCGAGTGTCCGCACGTGCCCTTACACCTGCATGTGTCCATAACCTCACCTATGCCCTAAACCTTTCCATTCCCTAACCCGAACCCTAGACCGGAATGGAAACCCACCGGCAGCCCTAAAGCTTAACCTCCGCCGTGCCCTAATCCTAATCTGTACACCGACACTGACCCGTGCGTCCGCACGTGCCCTGACACCAGCACGTATCCGTACCCTCACCTGTGCCCTAAACCTTGCCGTTCACTAACCCTAAGCCTAGCCTGGAACCAAAAACCACCGGCAGCCCTACAATTTACCCTCCGCCGTGCCATAATCCTAATCCATATGCCGACACTGTCCAGTGCGTCCACACGTGCCCTGAATCGAGCACGTGTCTGTACCCTCACCTCTGCCCTAAACCTTGCCGTTCCCTAACCCTAGCCCAGAACCGAAAACCATCGTCAGCCCTACACCTTACCCTTCGCCGTGCCCTAATCCTAATGCAAACGCCGACACTGACAGGTGCGTCCGCACGTGCCCTGACACCAGCACGTTTCCGTACCGTCACCTGTGCCCTAAACATTGCCGTACCCTAACCCGAACCTTAGCCCAGAACGGAAAACCACGGGCAGCCCTACACCTTAACCTCTGCCGTGCCCAAATCGTAATCCATACGCGGACACTAACCCATGCGCCTGCAAGTGCCCTGACCCAAGCACATGTCCATACCCTCACCTGTGCCCTAGTCCTTGCCATTCCCTAACCCGAACCCTAGCCATGAATGGAAACCCACCAGCAGCCCTAAACCTTACCCTCCACTGTGCCCTAAACCTAATCCATACGCGAACACTGACCCATGCGTCCGCACGTACCCTGACCACAGCACGTGTCCGTACACTCACCTGTGCCCTAATCTTTGCCGTTCCATAACCCGAACCCTAGCCCGGAACGGAAAACCACCTGCAGCCTTAAACCTTACCCTACGCCGTGCCCTAATACTAATCCATACGCTGACACTGAACCATGCGTCCGCACGTGCCCTGACGCCGGCACGTTTCCGAACCCTCACTGGTGCCCTAAACCTTGTCGTTACTTAACCCGAACCCTAGCCCGGAATGGAAACTGACCGGCAGCCCTAAACCTTACGATCCGGCGTGCCCTAATCCTAATCCATACGCAGACACTGACACATGCGTGCACACGTGCCCTGACCCCAGCACATATCCGTACCCTCACCTGTGCCATAAACCTTGCTCTTCACTAACCCGAACCCTAACCCGTAACGGAAAGCCACCGGCATCCCTACACCATACCCTCCGCCGTGCCCTATTCCTAATCCGTACCTCGACACTGACCCGAGTGTCCGCACGTGCCCTTACACCAGCATGTGTCCATACCCTCACCTATGCCCTAAACCTTTCCATTCCCTAACCCGAACCCTAGACCGGAATGGAAACCCACCGGCAGCCCTAAAGCTTAACCTCCGCCGTGCCCTAATCCTAATCTGTACGCCGACACTGACCCGTGCGTCCGCAAGTGCCCTGACCCCAGCACGTATCCGTACCCTCACCGGTGCCCTAAACCTTGCCGTTCCCTAACCCTAACCCTAGCCTGGAACCAAAAACCCACTGTAGACCTACACCTTACCCTCCACCGAGACCTAAACGTAATCCATACGCTGACACTTACCCATGCGTACGCACGTGCCCTGACACCAGCACGTGTCCGTACCCGCACCTCTGCCCTAAACCTTGTCGTTCCCTAACCCGAACCCTAGCCCGGAACAGAAACCCACCGTCAGCCCTACAATTTACCCTCCGCCGTGCCGTAATCCTAATCCATACGCCCACACTGTCCCATGCGTCCGCAAGTGCACTAACCCAAGCATGTGTCCATACCCTCACCTGTGCCCTAAAACTTGCCATTCCCTAACCAGAACCCTAGCCTGGAACCGAAAGCCACCGGCAGCCCTACACCTTACCCTCCGCTATGCCCTAATCCTAATCCGTACGCCGACACTGACCCGTGCGTCCGCACGTGCCCGGACACCAGCACGTGTCCGTACCCTCACCTGTGCCCTAATCCTTGCCGTTCCCTAACCCGAGCCCTAGCCCAGAACAGAAACTCACCGGAAGCCCTAAAAGTTACCCTCCGCCGTGCCCTAATCCTAATCCGAACACTGACATTGACCCGTGCGTCCGCATGTGCCCTGACACCTGCACGTGTCCGTACCCCCACCTGTGCCCTAAACCTTGCCGTTCCCTAACCCTAGCCCAGAACCGAAAACCATCGTCAGCCCTACACCTTACCCTTCGCCGTGCCCTAATCCTAATGCAAACGCCGACACTGACAGGTGCGTCCGCACGTGCCCTGACACCAGCACGTTTCCGTACCGTCACCTGTGCCCTAAACATTGCCGTACCCTAACCCGAACATTAGCCCAGAACGGAAAACCACGGGCAGCCCTACACCTTAACCTCTGCCGTGCCCAAATCGTAATCCATAAGCGGACACTGACCCATGCGCCTGCCAGTGCCCTGACCCAAGCACATGTCCATACCCTCACCTGTGCCCTAGTCCTTGCCGTTCCCTAACCCGAACCCTAGCCATGAATGGAAACCCACCAGCAGACCTAAACCTTACCCTCCACTGTGCCCTAAACCTAATCCATACGCGAACACTGACCCATGCGTCCGCACGTACCCTGACCCCAGCACGTGTCCGTACACTCACCTGTGCCCTAAACTTTGCCGTTCCATAACCCGAACCCTTGCCCGGAACGGAAAACAACCTGCAGCCTTAAACCTTACCCTACGCCGTGGCCTAATACTAATCCATACGCTGACACTGAACCATGCGTCCGCACGTGCCCTGCAGCCGGCACGTTTCCGAACCCTCACTGGTGCCCTAAACCTTGTCGTTCCTTAACCCGAACCCTAGCCCGGAACGGAAACCGACCGGCAGCCCTAAACCTTACGATCCGGCGTGCCCTAATCCTAATCCATACGCAGACACTGACACATGCGTCTGCACGTGCCCTGACCCCAGCACATATCCGTACCCGCACCTGTGCCATAATCCTTGCCATTCCCTAACACGAACCCTAGACCGGAATGGAAACCCACTGGCAGCCCTACACCTGAACCTCCGCCGTGCCCTAATCCTAATCCGTACGCCGACACTGACCCGTGCGTCCGCACGTGCACGGACACCAGCACGTATCCGTACCCTGAACTCTGCCCTAAACCTTGCCATTCCCTAACCCTAACCCTAGCCTGGAACCAAAAACCCACTGTAGACCTACACCTTACCCTCCACCGTGACCTAAACGTAATCCATACGCTGACACTTACCCATGCGTACGCACGTGCCCTGACACCAGCACGTGTCCGTACCCGCACCTCTGCCCTAAACCTTGTCGTTCCCTAACCCGAACACTAGCCCGGATCAGAAACCCACCGTCAGCCCTACAATTTACCCTCCGCCGTGCCCTAATCCTAATCCATAGGCCCACACTGTCCCATGCGTCCGCAAGTGCCCTAACCCAAGCATGTGTCCATACCCTCACCTGTGCCCTAAAACTTGTCGTTCCCTAACCCAAACCCTAGCCCGGAACAGAAACCCACCGGCAGCCCTAAAATTTACCCTCCGCCGTGCCCTAATCCTAATCCGAACACTGACATTGACCCGTGCGTCCGCATGTGCCCTGACCCCTGCACGTGTCCGTACCCTCACCTGTGCCCTAAACCTTGCCGTTCCCTAACCCGAACCCTAGCCCGGAACGGAAACCCACGGGCAGCCCTACACCTTACCCTCCGCCGTGCCCTAATCGTAATCCGTACTCTGACACTGATCCGTGCGTGCACACGTGTGCTGACGCCAGCACATGTCCGAACCCTCACCTGTGCCCTAAACCTTGCCGTTCCCTAACCCGAACCCTAGGCCCGAATGGAAAGCCACTGGCAGCCCTACACCTTACCCTAAACCGTGCACTAATCCTAATCTGTGCGCTGACACTGACCCGTGCGTCCGCACGTGCCCTAAAACCAGCACGTGTCCATACACCCACCTGTGCCCTAAACCTTGCCGTTCCCTAGCTCGAGCCCTAGCCCGGAACTGAAACCCCCCGGCAGCCCTAAAAGTACCCTCCGCCGTGCCCAAATACTTATCAGTAGGCTGACACTGACCAGTGCGTCCGCACGTTCCCTGACCCCGGCACGTGTCCCTACACTCACCTGTTCCCTAAACCTTGCTCTTCACTAACCCGAACCCTAACCCGTAATGGAAAGCCACCGGCAGCCCTACACCATACCCTCCGCCGTGCCCTATTCCTAATCCGTACCTCGACACTGACCCGAGTGTCCGCACGTGCCCTTACACCAGCATGTGTCCATACCCTCACCTATGCCCTAAACCTTTCCATTCCCTAACCCGAACCCTAGACCGGAGTGGAAACCCACCGGCAGCCCTAAAGCTTAACCTCCGCCATGCCCTAATCCTAATCTGTACGCCGACACTGACCCGTGCGTCCGCAAGTGCCCTGACCCCAGCACGTATCCGTACCCTCACCTGTGCCCTAAAACTTGCCGTTCCCTAACCCTAACCCTAACCTGGAACCAAAAACCACCGGCAGCCCTACAATTTACCCTCCGCCGTGCCATAATCCTAATCCGTAGGCCGACACTGACCAGTGCGTCCGCACGTGCCCTGAATCCAGCACGTGTCCGTACCCTCACCTCTGCCCTAAACCTTGCCGTTCCCTAACCCTAGCCCAGAACCGAAAACCATCGTCAGGCCTACACCTTACCCTTCGCCGTGCCCTAATCCTAATGCAAACGCCGACACTGACAGGTGCGTCCGCACGTGCCCTGACACCAGCACGTTTCCGTACCGTCACCTGTGCCCTAAACATTGCCGTACCCTAACCCGAACCTTAGCCCAGAACGGAAAACAACGGGCAGCCCTACACCTTAACCTCTGCCGTGCCCAAATCGTAATCCATACGCGGACACTGACCCATGCGCCTGCAAGTGCCCTGACCCAAGCACATGTCCATACCCTCACCTGTGCCCTAGTCCTTGCCGTTCCCTTACCCGAACCCTAGCCATGAATGGAAACCCACCAGCAGCCCTAAACCTTACCCTCCACTCTGCCCTAAACCTAATCCATACGCGAACCCTGACCCATGCGTCCGCACGTACCCTGACCCCAGCACGTGTCCGTACACTCACCTTTGCCCTAAACTTTGCCGTTCCATAACCCGAACCCTAGCCCGGAACGGAAAACCACCTGCAGACTTAAACCTTACCCTACGCCGTGCCCTAATACTAATCCATATGCTGACACTGAACCGTGCGTCCGCACGTGCCCTGACGCCGGCACGTTTCCGAACCCTCACTGGTACCCTAAACCTTATCGATCCCTAACCCGAACCCTAGCCCGGAACGGAAACCCACCGGCAGCCCTACACCTTACGATCCGGCGTGCCCTAATCCTAATCCATACGCAGACGCTGACACATGCGTCTGCACGTGCCCTGACGCCAGCACATATCCGTACCCTCACCTGTGCCATAAACCTTGCCATTCCCTAACACGAACCCTAGCCCGGAATGGAAACCCACCGGCAGCCCTACACCTGAACCTCCGCCGTGCCCTAATCCTAATCGGTACGCCGACACTGACCCATGCGTCCGCACCTGCACGGGCCCCAGCACGTATCCGTACCCTCACCTCTGCCCTAAACCTTGCCATTCCCTAACCCTAACCCTAGCCTGGAACCAAAAACCCACTGTAGACCTACACCTTACCCTCCACCGTGACCTAAACGTAATCCATACGCTGACACTTACCCATGCGTACGCACGTGCCCTGACACCAGCACGTGTCCGTACCCGCACCTCTGCCCTAAACCTTGTCGTTCCCTAACCCGAACCCTAGCCCGGAACAGAAACCCACCGTCAGCCCTACAATTTACCCTCCGCCGTGCCCTAATCCTAATCCATACGCCCACACTGTCCCATGCGTCCGCAAGTGCCCTAACCCAAGCATGTGTCCATAACCTCACCTGTGCCCTAAATCTTGCCATTCCCTAACCAGAACCCTAGCCTGGAACGGAAACCCACCGGCAGCCCTACACCTTACCCTCCGCTATGCCCTAATCCTAATCCGTACGCTGACACTGATTCGTGCATCCGCACGTGCCCGGACACCAGCACGTGTCCGTACCCTCACCTGTGCCCTAATCTTTGCAGTTCCCTAACCCGAACCCTAGCCCAGAACAGAAACTCACCGGCAGCCCTAAAAGTTACCCTCCGCCGTGCCCTAATCCTAATCCGAACACTGACATTGACCCGTGCGTCCGCATGTGCCCTGACCCCTGCACGTGTCCGTACCCTCACCTGTGCCCTAAACCTTGCCATTCCCTAACCCGAACCCTAGACTGGAATGGAAACCCACCGGCAGCCCTAAAGCTTAACCTCCGCCGTGCCCTAATCCTAATCTGTATGCCGACACTGACCCGTGCTTCCGCAAGTGCCCTGACCCCAGCACGTATCCGTACCCTCACCTGTGCCCTAAACCTTGCCGTTCCCTAACCCTAACCCTAGCCTGGAACCAAAAACCACTGGCAGCCCTACAATTTACCCTCCGCCGTGCCATAATCCTAATCCGTATGACGACACTGACCAGTGCGTCCACACGTGCCCTGAATCCAGCTCGTGTCTGTACCCTCACCTCTGCCCTAAACCTTGCTGTTCCCTAACCCTAGCCCAGAACCGAAAACCATCGTCAGCCCTACACCTTACCCTTCGCCGTGCCCTAATCCTAATGCAAACGCCGACACTGACAGGTGCGTCCGCACGTGCCCTGACACCAGCACGTTTCTGTACCCTCACCTGTGCCCTAAACATTGCCGTACCCTAACCCGAACCCTAGCCCATAACGGAAACCCACGGGCAGACCTACACCTTAACCACTGCCGTGCCCAAATCGTAATCCATACGCGGACACTGACCCATGCGCCTGCAAGTGCCCTGACCCAAGCACATGTCCATACCCTCACCTGTGCCGTAATCCTTGCCGTTCCCTAACCCGAACCCTAGCCATGAATGGAAACCCACCAGCAGCCCTAAACCTTACCCTCCACTGTGCCCTAAACCTAATCCATACGCGAACACTGACCCATGCGTCCGCACGTACCCTGACCCCAGCTCGTGTCCGTACACTCACCTGTGCCCTAAACTTTGCCGTTCCATAACCCGAACCCTAGCCCGGAACGGAAAACCACCTGCAGCCTTAAACATTACCCTACGCCGTGCCCTAATACTAATCCATACGCTGACACTGAAACGTGCGTCCGCACGTGCCCTGACGCCGGCACGTTTCCGAACCCTCACTGGTACCCTAAACCTTATCGTTCCCTAACCCGAACCCTAGCCCGGAACGGAAACCCACCGGCAGCCCTACACCTTACGATCCGGCGTGCCCTAATCCTAATCCATACGCAGACACTGACACATGCGTCTGCACGTGCCCTGACCCCAGCACATATCCGTACCCTCACCTGTGCCATAAACCTTGCCATTCCCTAACACGAACCCTAGCCCGGAATGGAAACCCACCGGCAGCCCTACACCTGAACCTCCGCCGTGCCCTAATCCTAATCCGTACGCCGACACTGACCCGTGCGTCTGCACGTGCACTGACCCCAGCACGTATCCGTACCCTCACCTCTGCCCTAAACCTTGCCATTCCCTAACCCTAACCATAGTCTGGAACCAAAAACCCACTGTAGACCTACACCTTACCTCCACCGTGACCTAAACGTAATCCATACGCTGACACTTACCCATGCGTACGCACTTGCCTTGACACCAGCACATGTCCGTACCCTCACCTCTGCCCTAAATCTTGTCGTTCCCTAACCCAAACCCTAGCCCGGAACAGAAACCCACCGGCAGCCCTACAATTTACCCTCCGCCGTGCCCTAATCCTAATCCATACGCCCACACTGTCCCATGCGTCCGCAAGTGCCCTAAACCAAGCATGTGTCCATACCCTCACCTATGCCCTAAACCTTGCCATTCCGTAACCAGAACCCTAGTCTGGAACGGAAACCCACCGGCAGCCCTACACCTTACCCTCCGCTATGCCCTAATCCTAATCCATATACCGACACTGACCCGTGCGTCCGCACATGCCCGGACACCAGCACGTGTCCGTACTCTCACCTGTGCCCTAATCCTTGCCGTTCCCTAACCCGAACCCTAGCCCGGAACAGAAACTCACCGGCAGCCCTACAAGTTACCCTCCGCCGTGCCCTAATCCTAATCCGAACACTGACATTGACCAGTGCGTCCGCATGTGCCCTGACCCCTGCACGTGTCCGTTCCCTCACCTGTGCCCTAAACCTTGCCGTTCCCTAACCCGAACCCTAGCCCGGAACGGAAACCCACGGGCAGCCCTACACCTTACCCTCCGCCGTGCCCTAATCGTAATCCGTACTCTGACACTGATCCGTGCGTGCACACGTGTGCTGACGCCAGCACAAGTCCGAACCCTCACCTGTGCCCTAAAGCTTGCCGTTCCCTAACCCGAACCCTAGGCCGGAATGGAAAGCCACTGGCAGCCGTACACCTTACCCTAAACCGTGCACTAATCCTAATCTGTGCACTGACACTGACCCGTGCGTCCGCACGTGCCCTGAAACCAGCACGCGTCCATACACCCACCTGTGCCCTAAACCTTGCCGTTCCCTAACTCGAACCCTAGCCCGGAACTGAAACCCACCGGCAGCCCTAAAAGTTACCCTCCGCCGTGCCCAAATACTTATCAGTAGGCTGACACTGACCCGTGCGTCCGCACGTTCCCTGACCCCGGCACGTGTCCGTACACTCACCTGTTCCCTAAACCTTGCTCTTCACTAACCCGAACCCTAACCCGTAACAGAAAGCCACCGGCAGCCCTACACCATACCCTCCGCCGTGCCCTATTCCTAACCCGTACCTCGACACTGACCCGAGTGTCCGCACGTGCCCTTAAAACCAGCATGTGTCCATACCCTCACCTATGCCCTAAACCTTTCCATTCCCTAACCCGAACCCTAGCCCGGAACTGAAAACCACCGGCAGCCCTACAAGTTACCCTCCGCCGTGCCCAAATACTTATCCGTATGCCGACACTGACCCGTGCGTCCGCACGTTCCCTGACCCCGGCACGTGACCGTACACTCACCTGTTCCCTAAACCTTGCTCTTCACTACCCTGAACCCTAATCCGTAACGGAAAGCCACCGGCAGCCCTACACCATACCCTCCGCCGGGCCCTATTCCTAATCCGTACCTCGACACTGACCCGAGTGTCCACACGTGCCCTTACACCAGCATGTGTCCATACCCTCACCTATGCCCTAAACCTTTCCATTCCCTAACCCGAACCCTAGACCGGAATGGAAACCCACCGGCAGCCCTAAAGCTTAACCTCCGCCGTGCCCTAATCCTAATGTGTATGCCGACACTGACCCGTGCGTCCGCAACTGCCCTGACCCCAGCACGTATCCGTACCCTCACCTGTGCCCTAAACCTTGCCGTTCCCTAACCCTTACCCTAGCCTGGAACCAAAAACCACCGGCAGCCCTACAATTTACCCTCCGCCGTGCCATAATCCTAATCCGTATGCCGACACTGACCAGTGCGTCCACACGTGCCCTGAATCCAGCATGTGTCCGTACCCTCACCTCTGCCCTAAACCTTGCCGTTCCCTAACCCTAGCCCAGAACCGAAAACCATCGTCAGCCCAACACCTTACCCTTCGCCGTGCCCTAATCCTAATGCAAACGCCGACACTGACAGGTGCGTCCGCACGTGCCCTGACACCAGCACGTTTCCGTACCCTCACCTGTGCCGTAAACATTGCCGTACCCTAACCCGAACCCTAGCCCAGAACGGAAACCCACGGGCAGCCCTACACCTTAACCTCTGCCGTGCCCAAATCGTAATCCATACGCGGACACTGACCCATGCGCCTGCAAGTGCCCTGACCCAAGGACATGTCCATACCCTCACCTGTGCCGTAATCCTTGCCGTTCCCTAACCCGAACCCTAGCCATGAATGGAAACCCACCAGCAGCCCTCAGCCATACCCTCCAGTGTGCCCTAAACCTAATCCATACGTGAACATTGACCCATGCGTCCGCACGTACCCTGACCCCAGCACGTGTCCGTACACTCACCTGTGCCCTAAACTTTGCCGTTCCATAACCCGAACCCTAGCCCGGAACGGAAAACCACCTGCAGCCTTAAACCTTACCCTACGCCGTGCCCTAATACTAATCCATACGCTGACACTGAACCGTGCGTCTGCACGTACCCTGACGCCGGCACGTTTCCGAACCCTCACTGGTACCCTAAACCTTATCGTTCCCTAACCCGAACCCTAGCCCGGAACGGAAACCCACCGGCAGCCCTACACCTTACGATCCGGCGTGCCCTAATCCTAATCCATACGCAGACACTGACACCTGCGTCTGCACGTGCCCTGACCCCAGCACATATCCGTACCCTCACCTGTGCCATAAATCTTGCCATTCCCTAACACGAACCCTAGCCCGGAATGGAAACCCACCGGCAGCCCTACACCTGAACCTCCGCCGTGCCATAATCCTAAACCGTACGCCGACACTGACCGTGCGTGCGCACGTGCACAAACCCCAGCACGTATCCGTACCCTCACCTCTGCCCTAAACCTTGCCATTCCCTAACCCTAACCCTAGCCTGGAACCAAAAACCCACTGTAGACCTACACCTTACCCTCCACCGTGACCTAAACATAATCCATACGCTGACACTTACCCATGCGTATGCACGTGCCTTGACACCAGCACGTGTCCTTACCCTCACCTCTGCCCTAAACCTTGTCGTTCCCTAACCCAAACCCTAGCCCGGAACAGAAACCCACCGGCAGCCCTACAATTTACCCTCCGCCGTGCCCTAATCCTAATCCATACGCCCACACTGTCCCATGCGTCCGCAAGTGCCCTGACGCAAGCATGTGTCCATACCCTCACCTGTGCCCTAAACCTTGCCATTCCGTAACCAGAAACCTAGCCTGGAACGGAAACCCACCGGCAGCCCTACACCTTACCCTCCGCTATGCCCTAATCCTAATCCATATGCCGACACTGACCCGTGTGTCCGCACGTGCCCGGAAACCAGCACGTGTCCGTACTCTCACCTGTGCCTTAATCCTTGCCGTTCCCTAACCCGAACCCTAGCCCGGAACAGAAACTCACCGGCAGCCCTACAAGTTACCCTCCGCCGTGCCCTAATCCTAATCCGAACACAGACATTGACCCGTGCGTCCGCATGTGCCCTGACCCCTGCACGTGTCCGTACCCTCACCTGTGCCCTAAACCTTGCCGTTCCCTAACCCGAACCTTAGCCCGGAACAGAAACCCACCGGCAGCCCTACAATTTACCCTCCGCCGTGCCCTAATCCTAATCCATACGCCCACACTCTCCCATGCGTCCACAAGTGCCCTGACCAGAGCATGTGTCCATACCCTCACCTGTGCCCTAAACCTTGCCATTCCCTAACCAGAACCCTAGCCTGGAACGGAAACCCACCGGCAGCCCTACACCTTACCCTCCGCTATGCCCTAATCCTATTCCGTACGCCGACACTGACCCGTGCGTCCGCACGTGCCCGGACACCAGCACGTGTCCGTACCCGCACCTGTGCCCTAATCTTTGCCGTTCCCTAACCCGAACCCTAGCCCAGAACAGAAACTCACCGGAAGCCCTACAATTTACCCTCCGCCGTGCCCTAATCCTAATCAGAACACTGACATTGACCCGTGCGTCCGCATGTGCCCTGACCCCTGCACGTGTCCGTACCCTCACCTGTGCCCTAAACATTGCCATTCCCTAACCCGAACTCTAGCCCGGAGCGGAAACCCACGGGCAGCCCTACACGTTACCCTCCGCCGTGCCCTAATCGTAATCCGTACTCTGACCCGGATCCGTGCGTGCACACGTGTGCTGACGCCAGCACATGTCCGAACCCTCACCTGTGCCCTAAAGCTTGCCGTTCCCTAACCCGAACCCTAGGCCAGAATGGAAAGCCACCGGCAGCCCTACACCTTACCCTAAACCGTGCACTAATCCTAATCTGTGCGCCGACATTGACCCGTGCGTCCTCACGTGCCCTGAAACCAGCACGTGTCCGTACACTCACCTGTGCCCTAAACCTTGCCGTTCCCTAACTCGAACCCTAGCCCGGAACTGAAACCCACCGGCAGCCCTACAAGTTACCCTCCGCCGTGCCCAAATACTTATCCGTATGCCGACACTGACCCGTGCGTCCGCACGTTCCCTGACCCCGGCACGTGTCAGTACACTCACCTGTTCCCTAAACCTTGCTCTTCACTAACCCGAACCCTAACCCGTAACGGAAAGCCACCGGCAGCCCTACACCATACCCTCCGCCGTGCCCTATTCCTAACCCGTACCTCGACACTGACCCGAGTGTCCGCACGTGCCCTTACACCAGCATGTGTCCATACCCTCACCTATGCCCTAAACCTTTCCATTCCCTAACCCGAACCCTAGCCCGGAACTGAAACCCACTGGCAGCCCTACAAGTTACCCTCCGCCGTGCCCAAATACTTATCCGTATGCCGACACTGACCCGTGCGTCCGCACGTTCCCTGACCCGGCACGTGACCGTACACTCACCTGTTCCCTAAACCTTGCTCTTCACTACCCCGAACCCTAATCCGTAACGGAAAGCCACCGGCAGCCCTACACCATACCCTCCGCCGGGCCCTATTCCTAATCCGTACCTCGACACTGACCCGAGTGTCCACACGTGCCCTTACACCAGCATGTGTCCATACCCTCACCTATGCCCTAAACCTTTCCATTCCCTAACCCGAACCCTAGACCGGAATGGAAACCCACCGGCAGCCCTAAAGCTTAACCTCCGCTGTGCCCTAATCCTAATCTGTATGCCGACACTGACCCGTGCGTCCGCAAGGGCCCTGACCCCAGCACGTATCCGTACCCTCACCTGTGCCCTAAACCTTGCCGTTCCCTAACCCTTACCCTAGCCTGGAACCAAAAACCACCGGCAGCCCTACAATTTACCCTCCGCCGTGCCATAATCCTAATCCGTATGCCGACACTGACCAGTGCGTCCACACGTGCCCTGAATCCAGCACGTGTCCGTACCCTCACCTCTGCCCTAAACCTTGCCGTTCCCTAACCCTAGCCCAGAACCGAAAACCATCGTCAGCCCTACACCTTACCCTTCGCCGTGCCCTAATCCTAATGCAAACGCCGACAGTGACAGGTGCGTCCGCACGTGCCCTGACACCAGCACGTTTCCGTACCGTCACCTGTGCCCTAAACATTGCCGTACCCTAACCCGAACCTTAGCCCAGAACGGAAAACCACGGGCAGCCCTACACCTTAACCTCTGCCGTGCCCAAATCGTAATCCATACGCGGACACTGACCCATGCGCCTGCAAGTGCCCTGACCCAAGCACATGTCCATACCCTCACCTGTGCCCTAGTCCTTGCCGTTCCCTAACCCGAACCCTAGCCATGAATGGAAACCCACCAGCAGCCCTAAACCTTACCCTCCACTGTGCCCTAAACCTAATCCATACAAGAACACTGACCCATGCGTCCGCACGTACCCTGACCCCACCACGTGTCCGTACACTCACCTTTGCCCTAAACTTTGCCGTTCCATAACCCGAACCCTAGCCCGGAACGGAAAACCACCTGCAGCCTTAAACCTTACCCTACGCCGTGCCCTAATACTAATCCATACGCTGACACTGAACCGTGCGTCCGCACGTGCCCTGACGCCGGCACGTTTCCGAAACCTCACTGGTGCCGTAAACCTTGTCGTTCCTTAACCCGAACCCTAGCCCGGAACGGAAAGCGACCGGCAGCCCTAAACCTTACGATCCGGCGTGCCCTAATCCTAATCCATACGCAGACACTGACACCTGCGTCCGCACGTGCCCTGACCCCAGCACATATCCGTACCCTCACCTGTGCCATAAACCTTGCCATTCCCTAACACGAACCCTAGACCGGAATGGAAACCCACTGGCAGCCCTACACCTGAACCTCCGCCGTGCCCTAATCCTAATCCGTACGCCGACACTGACCCGTGCGTCCGCACGTGCACGGACACCAGCACGTATCCGTACCCTCACCTCAGCCTTAAACCTTGCCATTCCCTAACACTAACCCTAGACTGGAACCAAAAACCCACTGTAGACCTACACCTTACCCTCCACCGTGACCTAAACGTAATCCATACGCTGACACTTACCCATGCGTACGCACGTGCCCTGACACCAGCACGTGTCCGTACCCTCACCTCTGCCCTAAACCTTGTCGTTCCCTAACCCGAACCTTAGCCCGGAACAGAAACCCACCGGCAGCCCTACAATTTACCCTCCGCCGTGCCCTAATCCTAATCCATACGCCCACACTCTCCCATGCGTCCACAAGAGCCCTGACCCGAGCATGTGTCCATACCCTCACCTGTGCCCTAAACCTTGCCATTCCCTAACCAGAACCCTAGCCTGGAACGGAAACCCACCGGCAGCCCTACACCTTACCCTCCGCTATGCCCTAATCCTAATCCGTACGCCGACACTGACCCGTGCGTCCGCACGTGCCCGGACACCAGCACGTGTCCGTACCCGCACCTGTGCCCTAATCTTTGCCGTTCCCTAACCCGAACCCTAGCCCTGAACAGAAACTCACCGGAAGCCCTACAAGTTACCCTCCGCCGTGCCCTAATCCTAATCAGAACACTGACATTGACCCGTGCGTCTGCATGTGCCCTGACCCCTGCACGTGTCCGTACCCTCACCTGTGCCCTAAACATTGCCATTCCCTAACCCGAACTCTAGCCCGGAACGGAAACCCACGGGCAGCCCTACACCTTACCCTCCGCCGTGCCCTAATCGTAATCCGTACTCTGCCACGGATCCGTGCGTTCACACGTGTGCTGACTCCATCACATGTCCGAACCCTCACCTGTGCCCTAAAGCTTGCCGTTCCCTAAACCGAACCCTAGGCCAGAATGGAAAGCCACCGGCAGCCCTACACCTTACCCTAAACCGTGCACTAATCCAAATCTGTGCGCCGACACTGACCCGTGCGTCCTCACGTGCCCTGAAACCAGCACGTGTCCGTACACTCACCTGTGCCCTAAACCTTGCCGTTCCCTATCTCGAACCCTAGCCCGCAACTGAAACCCACCGGCAGCCCTAAAAGTTACCCTCCGCCGTGCCCAAATAGTTATCCGTATGCCGACACTGACCCGTGCGTCCGCACGTTCCCTGACCCCGGCACGTGTCCGTACACTCACCTGTTCCCTAAACCTTGCTCTTCACTAACCCGAACCCTAACCCGTAACAGAAAGCCACCGGCAGCCCTACACCATACCCTCCGCCGTGCCCTATTCCTAACCCGTACCTCGACACTGACCCGAGTGTCCGCACGTGCCCTTACACCAGCATGTGTCCATACCCTCACCTATGCCCTAAACCTTTCCATTCCCTAACCCGAACCCTAGCCCGGAACTGAAAACCACCGGCAGCCCTACAAGTTACCCTCCGCCGTGCCCAAATACTTATCCGTATGCCGACACTGACCCGTGCGTCCGCACGTTCCCTGACCCCGGCACGTGACCGTACACTCACCTGTTCCCTAAACCTTGCTCTTCACTACCCTGAACCCTAATCCGTAACGGAAAGCCACCGGCAGCCCTACACCATACCCTCCGCCGGGCCCTATTCCTAATCCGTACCTCGACACTGACCCGAGTGTCCACACGTGCCCTTACACCAGCATGTGTCCATACCCTCACCTATGCCCTAAACCTTTCCATTCCCTAACCCGAACCCTAGACCGGAATGGAAACCCACCGGCAGCCCTAAAGCTTAACCTCCGCCGTGCCCTAATCCTAATGTGTATGCCGACACTGACCCGTGCGTCCGCAACTGCCCTGACCCCAGCACGTATCCGTACCCTCACCTGTGCCCTAAACCTTGCCGTTCCCTAACCGTTACCCTAGCCTGGAACCAAAAACCACCGGCAGCCCTACAATTTACCCTCCGCCGTGCCATAATCCTAATCCGTATGCCGACACTGACCAGTGCGTCCACACGTGCCCTGAATCCAGCACGTGTCCGTACCCTCACCTCTGCCCTAAACCTTGCCGTTCCCTAACCCTAGCCCAGAACCGAAAACCATCGTCAGCCCAACACCTTACCCTTCGCCGTGCCCTAATCCTAATGCAAACGCCGACACTGACAGGTGCGTCCGCACGTGCCCTGACACCAGCACGTTTCCGTACCCTCACCTGTGCCCTAAACATTGCCGTACCCTAACCCGAACCCTAGCCCAGAACGGAAACCCACGGGCAGCCCTACACCTTAACCTCTGCCGTGCCCAAATCGTAATCCATACGCGGACACTGACCCATGCGCCTGCAAGTGCCCTGACCCAAGGACATGTCCATACCCTCACCTGTGCCGTAATCCTTGCCGTTCCCTAACCCGAACCCTAGCCATGAATGGAAACCCACCAGCAGGCCTCAGCCATACCCTCCAGTGTGCCCTAAACCTAATCCATACGTGAACATTGACCCATGCGTCCGCACGTACCCTGACCCCAGCACGTGTCCGTACACTCACCTGTGCCCTAAACTTTGCCGTTCCATAACCCGAACCCTAGCCCGGAACGGAAAACCACCTGCAGCCTTAAACCTTACCCTACGCCGTGCCCTAATACTAATCCATACGCTGACACTGAACCGTGCGTCCACACGTACCCTGACGCCGGCACGTTTCCGAACCCTCACTGGTACCCTAAACCTTATCGTTCCCTAACCCGAACCCTAGCCCGGAACGGAAACCCACCGGCAGCCCTACACCTTACGATCCGGCGTGCCCTAATCCTAATCCATACGCAGACACTGACACCTGCGTCTGCACGTGCCCTGACCCCAGCACATATCCGTACCCTCACCTGTGCCATAAACCTTGCCATTCCCTAACACGAACCCTAGCCCGGAATGGAAACCCAGCGGCAGCCCTACACCTGAACCTCCGCCGTGCCCTAGTCCTAAACCGTACGCCGACACTGACCGTGCGTGCGCACGTGCACAGACCCCAGCACGTATCCGTACCCTCACCTCTGCCCTAAACCTTGCCATTCCCTAACCCTAACCCTAGCCTGGAACCAAAAACCCACTGTAGACCTACACCTTACCCTCCACCGTGACCTAAACGTAATCCATACGCTGACACTTACCCATGCGTACGCACGTGCCTTGACACCAGCACGTGTCCTTACCATCACCTCTGCCCTAAACCTTGTCGTTCCCTAACCCAAACCCTAGCCAGGAACAGAAACCCACCGGCAGCCCTACAATTTACCCTCAGCCGTGCCCTAATCCTAATCCATACGCCCACACTGTCCCATGCGTCCGCAAGTGCCCTGACGCAAGCATGTGTCCATACCCTCACCTGTGCCCTAAACCTTGCCATTCCGTAACCAGAAACCTAGCCTGGAACGGAAACCCACCGGCAGCCCTACACCTTACCCTCCGCTATGCCCTAATCCTAATCCATATGCCGACACTGACCCGTGCGTCCGCACGTGCCCGGACACCAGCACGTGTCCGTACTCTCACCTGTGCCTTAATCCTTGCCGTTCCCTAACCCGAACCCTAGCCCGGAACAGAAACTCACCGGCAGCCCTACAAGTTACCCTCCGCCGTGCCCTAATTCTAATCCGAACACTGACATTGACCCGTGCGTCCGCATGTGCCCTGACCCCTGCACGTGTCCGTACCCTCACCTGTGCCCTAAACCTTGCCGTTCCCTAACCCGAACCTTAGCCAGGAACAGAAACCCACCGTCAGCCCTACAATTTACCCTCCGCCGTGCCCTAATCCTAATCCATACGCCCACACTCTCCCATGCGTCCACAAGTGCCCTGACCAGAGCATGTGTCCATACCCTCACCTGTGCCCTAAACCTTGCCATTCCCTAACCAGAACCCTAGCCTGGAACGGAAACCCACCGGCAGCCCTACACCTTACCCTCCGCTATGCCCTAATCCTAATCCGTACGCCGACACTGACCCGTGCGTCCGCACGTGCCCGGACACCAGCACTTGTCCGTACCCGCCCCTGTGCCCTAATCTTTGCCGTTCCCTAACCCGAACCCTAGCCCAGAACAGAAACTCACCGGAAGCCCTACAATTTACCCTCCGCCGTGCCCTAATCCTAATCAGAACACTGACATTGACCCGTGCGTCCGCATGTGCCCTGACCCCTGCACGTGTCCGTACCCTCACCTGTGCCCTAAACATTGCCATTCCCTAACCCGAACTCTAGCCCGGAGCGGAAACCCACGGGCAGCCCTACACCTTACCCTCCGCCGTGCCCTAATCGTAATCCGAACTCTGACCCGGATCCGTGCTTGCACACGTGTGCTGACGCCAGCACATGTCCGAAACCTCACCTGTGCCCTAAAGCTTGCCGTTCCCTAACCCGAACCCTAGGCCAGAATGGAAAGCCACCGGCAGCCCTACACCTTACCCTAAACCGTGCACTAATCCTAATCTGTGCGCCGACACTGACCCGTGCGTCCTCACGTGCCCTGAAACCAGCACGTGTCCGTACACTCACCTGTGCCCTAAACCTTGCCGTTCCCTAACTCGAACCCTAGCCCGGAACTGAAACCCACCGGCAGCCCTACAAGTTACCCTCCGCCGTGCCCAAATACTTATCCGTATGCCGACACTGACCCGTGCGTCCGCACTTTCCCTGACCCCGGCACGTGTCAGTACACTCACCTGTTCCCTAAACCTTGCTCTTCACTAACCCGAACCCTAACCCGTAACGGAAAGCCACCGGCAGCCCTACACCATACCCTCCGCCGTGCCCTATTCCTAACCCGTACCTCGACACTGACCCGAGTGTCCGCACGTGCCCTTACACCAGCATGTGTCCATACCCTCACCTATGCCCTAAACCTTTCCATTCCCTAACCCGAACCCTAGCCCGGAACTGAAACCCACTGGCAGCCCTACAAGTTACCCTCCGCCGTGCCCAAATACTTATCCGTATGCCGACACTGACCCGTGCGTCCGCACGTTCCCTGACCCGGCACGTGACCGTACACTCACCTGTTCCCTAAACCTTGCTTTTCACTACCCCGAACCCTAATCCGTAACGGAAAGCCACCGGCAGCCCTACACCTTACCCTCCGCCGGGCCCTATTCCTAATCCGTACCTCGACACTGACCCGAGTGTCCACACGTGCCCTTACACCAGCATGTGTCCATACCCTCACCTATGCCCTAAACCTTTCCATTCCCTAACCCGAACCCTAGACCGGAATGGAAACCCACCGGCAGCCCTAAAGCTTAACCTCCGCTGTGCCCTAATCCTAATCTGTATGCCGACACTGACCCGTGCGTCCGCAAGCGCCCTGACCCCAGCACGTATCCGTACCCTCACCTGTGCCCTAAACCTTGCCGTTCCCTAACCCTTACCCTAGCCTGGAACCAAAAACCACCGGCAGCCCTACAATTTACCCTCCGCCGTGCCATAATCCTAATCCGTATGCCGACACTGACCAGTGCGTCCACACGTGCCCTGAATCCAGCACGTGTCCGTACCCTCACCTCTGCCCTAAACCTTGCCGTTCCCTAACCCTAGCCCAGAACCGAAAACCATCGTCAGCCCTACACCTTACCTTTCGCCGTGCCCTAATCCTAATGCAAACGCCGACACTGACAGGTGCGTCCGCACGTGCCCTGACACCAGCACGTTTCCGTACCGTCACCTGTGCCCTAAACATTGCCGTACCCTAACCCGAACCTTAGCCCAGAACGGAAAACCACGGGCAGCCCTACACCTTAACCTCTGCCGTGCCCAAATCGTAATCCATACGCGGACACTGACCCATGCGCCTGCAAGTGCCCTGACCCAAGCACATGTCCATACCCTCACCTGTGCCCTAGTCCTTGCTGTTCCCTAACCCGAACCCTAGCCATGAATGGAAACCCACCAGCAGCCCTAAACCTTACCCTCCACTGTGCCCTAAACCTAATCCATACGCGAACACTGACCCATGCGTCCGCACGTACCCTGACCCCAGCACGTGTCCGTACACTCACCTTTGCCCTAAACTTTGCCGTTCCATAACCCGAACCCTAGCCCGGAACGGAAAACCACCTGCAGCCTTAAACCTTACCCTACGCCGTGCCCTAATACTAATCCATACGCTGACACTGAACCGTGCGTCCGCACGTGCCCTGACGCCGGCACGTTTCCGAAACCTCACTGGTGCCGTAAACCTTGTCGTTCCTTAACCCGAACCCTAGCCCGGAACGGAAAGCGACCGGCAGCCCTAAACCTTACGATCCGGCGTGCCCTAATCCTAATCCATACGCAGACACTGACACATGCGTCCGCACGTGCCCTGACCCCAGCACATATCCGTACCCTCACCTGTGCCATAAACCTTGCCATTCCCTAACACGAACCCTAGACCGGAATGGAAACCCACTGGCAGCCCTACACCTGAACCTCCGCCGTGCCCTAATCCTAATCCGTACGCCGACACTGACCCGTGCGTCCGCACGTGCACGTACACCAGCACGTATCCGTACCCTCACCTCTGCCCTAAACCTTGCCATTCCCTAACCCTAACCCTAGACTGGAACCAAAAACCCACTGTAGACCTACACCTTACCCTCCACCGTGACCTAAACGTAATCCATACGCTGACACTTACCCATGCGTACGCACGTGCCCTGACACCAGCACGTGTCCGTACCCTCACCTCTGCCCTAAACCTTGTCTTTCCCTAACCCAAACCCTAGCCAGGAACAGAAACCCACCGGCAGCCCTACAATTTACCCTCCGCCGTGCCCTAATCCTAATCCATACGCCCACACTGTCCCATGCGTCCGCAAGTGCCCTGACGCAAGCATGTGTCCATACCCTCACCTGTGCCCTAAACCTTGCCATTCCGTAACCAGAAACCTAGCCTGGAACGGAAACCCACCGGCAGCCCTACACCTTACCCTCCGCTATGCCCTAATCCTAATCCATATGCCGACACTGACCCGTGTGTCCGCACGTGCCCGGACACCAGCACGTGTCCGTACTCTCACCTGTGCCTTAATCCTTGCCGTTCCCTAACCCGAACCCTAGCCCGGAACAGAAACTCACCGGCAGCCCTACAAGTTACCGTCCGCCGTGCCCTAATCCTAATCCGAACACTGACATTGACCCGTGCGTCCGCATGTGCCCTGACCCCTGCACGTGTCCGTACCCTCACCTGTGCCCTAAACCTTGCCGTTCCCTAACCCGAACCTTAGCCCGGAACAGAAACCCACCGGCAGCCCTACAATTTACCCTCCGCCGTGCCCTAATCCTAATCCATACGCCCACACTCTCCCATGCGTCCACAAGTGCCCTGACCAGAGCATTTGTCCATACCCTCACCTGTGCCCTAAACCTTGCCATTCCCTAACCAGAACCCTAGCCTGGAACGGAAACCCACCGGCAGCCCTACACCTTACCCTCCGCTATGCCCTAATCCTAATCCGTACGCCGACACTGACCCGTGCGTCCGCACGTGCCCGGACACCAGCACGTGTCCGTACCCGCACCTGTGCCCTAATCTTTGCCGTTCCCTAACCCGAACCCTAGCCCAGAACAGAAACTCACCGGAAGCCCTACAATTTACCCTCCGCCGTGCCCTAATCCTAATCAGAACACTGACATTGACCCGTGCGTCCGCACGTGCCCTGACCCCTGCACGTGTCCGTACCCTCACCTGTGCCCTAAACATTGCCATTCCCTAACCCGAACTCTAGCCCGGAGCGGAAACCCACGGGCAGCCCTACACGTTACCCTCCGCCGTGCCCTAATCGTAATCCGTACTCTGACCCGGATCCGTGCGTGCACACGTGTGCTGACGCCAGCACATGTCCGAACCCTCACCTGTGCCCTAAAGCTTGCCGTTCCCTAACCCGAACCCTAGGCCAGAATGGAAAGCCACAGGCAGCCCTACACCTTACCCTAAACCGTGCACTAATCCTAATCTGTGCGCCGACACTGACCCGTGCGTCCTCACGTGCCCTGAAACCAGCACGTGTCCGTACACTCACCTGTGCCCTAAACCTTGCCGTTCCCTAACTCGAACCCTAGCCCGGAACTGAAACCCACCGGCAGCCCTACAAGTTACCCTCCGCCGTGCCCAAATACTTATCCGTATGCCGACACTGACCCGTGCGTCCGCACGTTCCCTGACCCCGGCACGTGTCAGTACACTCACCTGTTCCCTAAACCTTGCTCTTCACTAACCCGAACCCTAACCCGTAACGGAAAGCCACCGGCAGCCCTACACCATACCCTCCGCCGTGCCCTATTCCTAACCCGTACCTCGACACTGACCCGAGTGTCCGCACGTGCCCTTACACCAGCATGTGTCCATACCCTCACCTATGCCCTAAACCTTTCCATTCCCTAACCCGAACCCTAGCCCGGAACTGAAACCCACTGGCAGCCCTACAAGTTACCCTCCGCCGTGCCCAAATACTTATCCGTATGCCGACACTGACCCGTGCGTCCGCACGTTCCCTGACCCGGCACGTGACCGTACACTCACCTGTTCCCTAAACCTTGCTCTTCACTACCCCGAACCCTAATCCGTAACGGAAAGCCACCGGCAGCCCTACACCATACCCTCCGCCGGGCCCTATTCCTAATCCGTACCTCGACACTGACCCGAGTGTCCACACGTGCCCTTACACCAGCATGTGTCCATACCCTCACCTATGCCCTAAACCTTTCCATTCCCTAACCCGAACGCTAGACCGGAATGGAAACCCACCGGCAGCCCTAAAGCTTAACCTCCGCTGTGCCCTAATCCTAATCTGTATGCCGACACTGACCCGTGCGTCCGCAAGCGCCCTGACCCCAGCACGTATCCGTACCCTCACCTGTGCCCTAAACCTTGCCGTTCCCTAACCCTTACCCTAGCCTGGAACCAAAAACCACCGGCAGCCCTACAATTTACCCTCCGCCGTGCCATAATCCTAATCCGTATGCCGACACTGACCAGTGCGTCCACACGTGCCCTGAATCCAGCACGTGTCCGTACCCTCACCTCTGCCCTAAACCTTGCCGTTCCCTAACCCTAGCCCAGAACCGAAAACCATCGTCAGCCCTACACCTTACCCTTCGCCGTGCCCTAATCCTAATGCAAACGCCGACACTGACAGGTGCGTCCGCACGTGCCCTGACACCAGCACGTTTCCGTACCGTCACCTGTGCCCTAAACATTGCCGTACCCTAACCCGAACCTTAGCCCAGAACGGAAAACCACGGGCAGCCCTACACCTTAACCTCTGCCGTGCCCAAATCGTAATCCATACGCGGACACTGACCCATGCGCCTGCAAGTGCCCTGACCCAAGCACATGTCCATACACTCACCTGTGCCCTAGTCCTTGCCGTTCCCTAACCCGAACCCTAGCCATGAATGGAAACCCACCAGCAGCCCTAAACCTTACCCTCCACTGTGCCCTAAACCTAATCCATACGCGAACACTGACCCATGCGTCCGCACGTACCCTGACCCCAGCACGTGTCCGTACACTCACCTTTGCCCTACACTTTGCCGTTCCATAACCCGAACCCTAGCCCGGAACGGAAAACCACCTGCAGCCTTAAACCTTACCCTACGCCGTGCCCTAATACTAATCCATACGCTGACACTGAACCGTGCGTCCGCACGTGCCCTGACGCCGGCACGTTTCCGAAACCTCACTGGTGCCGTAAACCTTGTCGTTCCTTAACCCGAACCCTAGCCCGGAACGGAAAGCGACCGGCAGCCCTAAACCTTACGATCCGGCGTGCCCTAATCCTAATCCATACGCAGACCCTGACACATGCGTCCGCACGTGCCCTGACCCCAGCACATATCCGTACCCTCACCTGTGCCATAAACCTTGCCATTCCCTAACACGAACCCTAGACCGGAATGGAAACCCACTGGCAGCCCTACACCTGAACCTCCGCCGTGCCCTAATCCTAATCCGTACGCCGACACTGACCCGTGCGTCCGCACGTGCACGGACACCATCACGTATCCGTACCCTCACCTCTGCCCTAAACCTTGCCATTCCCTAACCCTAACCCTAGACTGGAACCAAAAACCCACTGTAGACCTACACCTTACCCTCCACCGTGACCTAAACGTAATCCATACGCTGACACTTACCCATGCGTACGCACGTGCCCTGACACCAGCACGTGTCCGTACCCTCACCTCTGCCCTAAACCTTGTCGTTCCCTAACCCGAACCTTAGCCCGGAACAGAAACCCACCGGCAGCCCTACAATTTACCCTCCACCGTGCCCTAATCCTAATCCATACGCCCACACTCTCCCATGCGTCCACAAGAGCCCTGACCCGAGCATGTGTCCATACCCTCACCTGTGCCCTAAACCTTGCCATTCCCTAACCAGAACCCTAGCCTGGAACGGAAACCCACCGGCAGCCCTACACCTTACCCTCCGCTATGCCCTAATCCTAATCCGTACGCCGACACTGACCCGTGCGTCCGCACGTGCCCGGACACCAGCACGTGTCCGTACCCGCACCTGTGCCCTAATCTTTGCCGTTCCCTAACCCGAACCCTAGCCCTGAACAGAAACTCACCGGAAGCCCTACAAGTTACCCTCCGCCGTGCCCTAATCCTAATCAGAACACTGACATTGACCCGTGCGTCAGCATGTGCCCTGACCCCTGCACGTGTCCGTACCCTCACCTGTGCCCTAAACATTGCCATTCCCTAACTCGAACTCTAGCCCGGAACGGAAACCCACGGGCAGCCCTACACCTTACCCTCTGCCGTGCCCTAATCGTAATCCGTACTCTGACACGGATCCGTGCGTTCACACGTGTGCTGACGCCATCACATGTCCGAACCCTCACCTGTGCCCTAAAGCTTGCCGTTCCCTAAACCGAACCCTAGGCCAGAATGGAAAGCCACCGGCAGCCCTACACCTTACCCTAAACCGTGCACTAATCCAAATCTGTGCGCCGACACTGACCCGTGCGTCCTCACGTGCCCTGAAACCAGCACGTGTCCGTACACTCACCTGTGCCCTAAACCTTGCCGTTCCCTATCTCGAACCCTAGCCCGGAACTGAAACCCACCGGCAGCCCTAAAAGTTACCCTCCGCCGTGCCCAAATAGTTATCCGTATGCCGACACTGACCCGTGCGTCCGCACGTTCCCTGACCCCGGCACGTGACCGTACACTCACCTGTTCCCTAAACCTTGCTCTTCACTACCCTGAACCCTAATCCGTAACGGAAAGCCACTGGCAGCCCTACACCATACCCTCCGCCGGGCCCTATTCCTAATCCGTACCTCGACACTGACCCGAGTGTCCACACGTGCCCTTACACCAGCATGTGTCCATACCCTCACCTATGCCCTAAACCTTTCCATTCCCTAACCCGAACCCTAGACCGGAATGGAAACCCACCGGCAGCCCTAAAGCTTAACCTCCGCCGTGCCCTAATCCTAATGTGTATGCCGACACTGACCCGTGCGTCCGCAACTGCCCTGACCCCAGCACGTATCCGTACCCTCACCTGTGCCCTAAACCTTGCCGTTCCCTAACCGTTACCCTAGCCTGGAACCAAAAACCACCGGCAGCCCTACAATTTACCCTCCGCCGTGCCATAATCCTAATCCGTATGACGACACTGACCAGTGCGTCCACACGTGCCCTGAATCCAGCACGTGTCCGTACCCTCACCTCTGCCCTAAACCTTGCCGTTCCCTAACCCTAGCCCAGAACCGAAAACCATCGTCAGCCCAACACCTTACCCTTCGCCGTGCCCTAATCCTAATGCAAACGCCGACACTGACAGGTGCGTCCGCACGTGCCCTGACACCAGCACGTTTCCGTACCCTCACCTGTGCCCTAAACATTGCCGTACCCTAACCCGAACCCTAGCCCAGAACGGAAACCCACGGGCAGCCCTACACCTTAACCTCTGCCGTGCCCAAATCGTAATCCATACGCGGACACTGACCCATGCGCCTGCAAGTGCCCTGACCCAAGCACATGTCCATACCCTCACCTGTGCCCTAATCCTTGCCGTTCCCTAACCCGAACCCTAGCCATGAATGGAAACCCACCAGCAGCCCTCAGCCATACCCTCCAGTGTGCCCTAAACCTAATCCATACGTGAACATTGACCCATGCGTCCGCACGTACCCTGACCCCAGCACGTGTCCGTACACTCACCTGTGCCCTAAACTTTGCCGTTCCATAACCCGAACCCTAGCCCGGAACGGAAAACCACCTGCAGCCTTAAACCTTACCCTACGCCGTGCCCTAATACTAATCCATACGCTGACACTGAACCGTGCGTCCGCACGTACCCTGACGCCGGCACGTTTCCGAACCCTCACTGGTACCCTAAACCTTATCGTTCCCTAACCCGAACCCTAGCCCGGAACGGAAACCCACCGGCAGCCCTACACCTTACGATCCGGCGTGCCCTAATCCTAATCCATACGCAGACACTGACACCTGCGTCTGCACGTGCCCTGACCCCAGCACATATCCGTACCCTCACCTGTGCCATAAACCTTGCCATTCCCTAACACGAACCCTAGCCCGGAATGGAAACCCACCGGCAGCCCTACACCTGAACCTCCGCCGTGCCGTAATCCTAAACCGTACGCCGACACTGACCGTGCGTGCGCACGTGCACAGACCCCAGCACGTATCCATACCCTCACCTCTGCCCTAAACCTTGCCATTCCCTAACCCTAACCCTAGCCTGGAACCAAAAACCCACTGTAGACCTACACCTTACCCTCCACCGTGACCTAAACGTAATCCATACGCTGACACTTACCCATGCGTACGCACGTGCCTTGACACCAGCACGTGTCCTTACCCTCACCTCTGCCCTAAACCTTGTCGTTCCCTAACCCAAACCCTAGCCAGGAACAGAAAACCACCGGCAGCCCTACAATTTACCCTCCGCCGTGCCCTAATCCTAATCCATACGCCCACACTGTCCCATGCGTCCGCAAGTGCCCTGACGCAAGCATGTGTCCATACCCTCACCTGTGCCCTAAACCTTGCCATTCCGTAACCAGAAACCTAGCCTGGAACGGAAACCCACCGGCAGCCCTACACCTTACCCTCCGCTATGCCCTAATCCTAATCCATATGCCGACACTGACCCGTGCGTCCGCACGTGCCCGGACACCAGCACGTGTCCGTACTCTCACCTGTGCCTTAATTCTTGCCGTTCCCTAACCCGAACCCTAGCCCGGAACAGAAACTCACCGGCAGCCCTACAAGTTACCCTCCGCCGTGCCCTAATTCTAATCCGAACACTGACATTGACCCGTGCGTCCGCATGTGCCCTGACCCCTGCACGTGTCCGTACCCTCACCTGTGCCCTAAACCTTGCCGTTCCCTAACCCGAACCTTAGCCCGGAACAGAAACCCACCGGCAGCCCTACAATTTACCCTCCGCCGTGCCCTAATCCTAATCCATACGCCCACACTCTCCCATGCGTCCACAAGTGCCCTGACCAGAGCATGTGTCCATACCCTCACCTGTGCCCTAAAGCTTGCCATTCCCTAACCAGAACCCTAGCCTGGAACGGAAACCCACCGGCAGCCCTACACCTTACCCTCCGCTATGCCCTAATCCTAATCCGTACGCCGACACTGACCCGTGCGTCCGCACGTGCCCGGACACCAGCACTTGTCCGTACCCGCACCTGTGCCCTAATCTTTGCCGTGCCCTAACCCGAACCCTAGCCCAGAACAGAAACTCACCGGAAGCCCTACAATTTACCCTCCGCCGTGCCCTAATCCTAATCAGAACACTGACATTGACCCGTGCGTCCGCATGTGCCCTGACCCCTGCACGTGTCCGTACCCTCACCTGTGCCCTAAACATTGCCATTCCCTAACCCGAACTCTAGCCCGGAGCGGAAACCCACGGGCAGCCCTACACCTTACCCTCCGCCGTGCCCTAATCGTAATCCGTACTCTGACCCGGATCCGTGCGTGCACACGTGTGCTGACGCCAGCACATGTCCGAACCCTCACCTGTGCCCTAAAGCTTGCCGTTCCCTAACCCGAACCCTAGGCCAGAATGGAAAGCCACCGGCAGCCCTACACCTTACCCTAAACCGTGCACTAATCCTAAACTGTGCGCCGACACTGACCCGTGCGTCCTCACGTGCCCTGAAACCAGCACGTGTCCGTACACTCACCTGTGCCCTAAACCTTGCCGTTCCCTAACTCGAACCCTAGCCCGGAACTGAAACCCACCGGCAGCCCTACAAGTTACCCTCCGCCGTGCCCAAATACTTACCCGTATGCCGACACTGACCCGTGCGTCCGCACGTTCCCTGACCCCGGCACGTGTCAGAACACTCACCTGTTCCCTAAACCTTGCTCTTCACTAACCCGAACCCTAACCCGTAACGGAAAGCCACCGGCAGCCCTACACCATACCCTCCGCCGTGCCCTATTCCTAACCCGTACCTCGACACTGACCCGAGTGTCCGCACGTGCCCTTACACCAGCATGTGTCCATACCCTCACCTATGCCCTAAACCTTTCCATTCCCTAACCCGAACCCTAGCCCGGAACTGAAACCCACTGGCAGCCCTACAAGTTACCCTCCGCCGTGCCCAAATACTTATCCGTATGCCGACACTGACCCGTGCGTCCGCACGTTCCCTGACCCGGCACGTGACCGTACACTCACCTGTTCCCTAAACCTTGCTTTTCACTACCCCGAACCCTAATCCGTAACGGAAAGCCACCGGCAGCCCTACACCATACCCTCCGCCGGGCCCTATTCCTAATCCGTACCTCGACACTGACCCGAGTGTCCACACGTGCCCTTACACCAGCATGTGTCCATACCCTCACCTATGCCCTAAACCTTTCCATTCCCTAACCCGAACCCTAGACCGGAATGGAAACCCACCGGCAGCCCTAAAGCTTAACCTCCGCTGTGCCCTAATCCTAATCTGTATGCCGACACTGACCCGTGCGTCCGCAAGCGCCCTGACCCCAGCACGTATCCGTACCCTCACCTGTGCCCTAAACCTTGCCGTTCCCTAACCCTTACCCTAGCCTGGAACCAAAAACCACCGGCAGCCCTACAATTTACCCTCCGCCGTGCCATAATCCTAATCCGTATGCCGACACTGACCAGTGCGTCCACACGTGCCCTGAATCCAGCACGTGTCCGTACCCTCACCTCTGCCCTAAACCTTGCCGTTCCCTAACCCTAGCCCAGAACCGAAAACCATCGTCAGCCCTACACCTTACCCTTTGCCGTGCCCTATTCCTAATGCAAACGCCGACACTGACAGGTGCGTCCGCACGTGCCCTGACACCAGCACGTTTCCGTACCGTCACCTGTGCCTTAAACATTGCCGTACCTTAACCCGAACCTTAGCCCAGAACGGAAAACCATGGGCAGCCCTACACCTTAACCTCTGCCGTGCCCAAATCGTAATCCATACGCGGACACTGACCCATGCGCCTGCAAGTGCCCTGACCCAAGCACATGTCCATACCCTCACCTGTGCCCTAGTCCTTGCCGTTCCCTAACCCGAACCCTAGCCATGAATGGAAACCCACCAGCAGCCCTAAACCTTACCCTCCACTGTGCCCTAAACCTAATCCATACGCGAACACTGACCCATGCGTCCGCACGTACCCTGACCCCAGCACGTGTCCGTACACTCACCTTTGCCCTAAACTTTGCCGTTCCATAACCCGAACCCTAGCCCGGAACGGAAAACCACCTGCAGCCTTAAACCTTACCCTACGCCGTGCCCTAATACTAATCCATACGCTGACACTGAACCGTGCGTCCGCACGTGCCCTGACGCCGGCACGTTTCCGAAACCTCACTGGTGCCGTAAACCTTGTCGTTCCTTAACCCGAACCCTAGCCCGGAATGGAAAGCGACCGGCAGCCCTAAACCTTACGATCCGGCGTGCCCTAATCCTAATCCATACGCAGACACTGACACATGCGTCCGCACGTGCCCTGACCCCAGCACATATCCGTACCCTCACCTGTGCCATAAACCTTGCCATTCCCTAACACGAACCCTAGACCGGAATGGAAACCCACTGGCAGCCCTACACCTGAACCTCCGCCGTGCCCTAATCCTAATCCGTACGCCGACACTGACCCGTGCGTCCGCACGTGCACGGACACCAGCACGTATCCGTACCCTCACCTCTGCCCTAAACCTTGCCATTCCCTAACCCTAACCCTAGACTGGAACCAAAAACCCACTGTAGACCTACACCTTACCCTCCACCGTGACCTAAACGTAATCCATACGCTGACACTTACCCATGCGTACGCACGTGCCCTGACACCAGCACGTGTCCGTACCCTCACCTCTGCCCTAAACATTGTCGTTCCCTAACCCGAACCTTAGCCCGGAACAGAAACCCACCGGCAGCCCTACAATTTACCCTCCGCCGTCCCCTAATCCTAATCCATACGCCCACACTCTCCCATGCGTCCACAAGAGCCCTGACCCGAGCATGTGTCCATACCCTCACCTGTGCCCTAAACCTTGCCATTCCCTAACCAGAACCCTAGCCTGGAACGGAAACCCACCGGCAGCCCTACACCTTACCCTCCGCTATGCCCTAATCCTAATCCGTACGCCGACACTGACCCGTGCGTCCGCACGTGCCCGGACACCAGCACGTGTCCGTACCCGCAACTGTGCCCTAATCTTTGCCGTTCCCTAACCCGAACCCTAGCCCTGAACAGAAACTCACCGGAAGCCCTACAAGTTACCCTCCGCCGTGCCCTAATCCTAATCAGAACACTGACATTGACCCGTGCGTCCGCATGTGCCCTGACCCCTGCACGTGTCCGTACCCTCACCTGTGCCCTAAACATTGCCATTCCCTAACCCGAACTCTAGCCCGGAACGGAAACCCACGGGCAGCCCTACACCTTACCCTCCGCCGTGCCCTAATCGTAATCCGTACTCTGACACGGATCCGTGCGTGCACACGTGTGCTGACGCCATCACATGTCCGAACCCTCACCTGTGCCCTAAAGCTTGCCGTTCCCTAAACCGAACCCTAGGCCAGAATGGAAAGCCACCGGCAGCCCTACACCTTACCCTAAACCGTGCACTAATCCTAATCTGTGCGCCGACACTGACCCGTGCGTCCTCACGTGCCCTGAAACCAGCACGTGTCCGTACACTCACCTGTGCCCTAAACCTTGCCGTTCCCTAACTCGAACCCTAGCCCGGAACTGAAACCCACCGGCAGCCCTACAAGTTACCCTCCGCCGTGCCCAAATAGTTATCCGTATGCCGACACTGACCCGTGCGTCCGCACGTTCCCTGACCCCGGCACGTGTCCGTACACTCACCTGTTCCCTAAACCTTGCTCTTCACTAACCCGAACCCTAACCCGTAACAGAAAGCCACCGGCAGCCCTACACCATACCCTCCACCGTGCCCTATTCCTAACCCGTACCTCGACACTGACCCGAGTGTCCGCACGTGCCCTTACACCAGCATGTGTCCATACCCTCACCTATGCCCTAAACCTTTCCATTCCCTAACCCGAACCCTAGCCCGGAACTGAAAACCACCGGCAGCCCTACAAGTTACCCTCCGCCGTGCCCAAATACTTATCCGTATGCCGACACTGACCCGTGCGTCCGCACGTTCCCTGACCCCGGCACGTGACCGTACACTCACCTGTTCCCTAAACCTTGCTCTTCACTACCCTGAACCCTAATCCGTAACGGAAAGCCACCGGCAGCCCTACACCATACCCTCCGCCGGGCCCTATTCCTAATCCGTACCTCGACACTGACCCGAGTGTCCACACGTGCCCTTACACCAGCATGTGTCCATACCCTCACCTATGCCCTAAACTTTTCCATTCCCTAACCCGAACCCTAGACCGGAATGGAAACCCACCGGCAGCCCTAAAGCTTAACCTCCACCGTGCCCTAATCCTAATGTGTATGCCGACACTGACCCGTGCGTCCGCAACTGCCCTGACCCCAGCACGTATCCGTACCCTCACCTGTGCCCTAAACCTTGCCGTTCCCTAACCCTTACCCTAGCCTGGAACCAAAAACCACCGGCAGCCCTACAATTTACCCTCCGCCGTGCCATAATCCTAATCCGTATGCCGACACTGACCAGTGCGTCCACACGTGCCCTGAATCCAGCACGTGTCCGTACCCTCACCTCTGCCCTAAACCTTGCCGTTCCCTAACCCTAGCCCAGAACCGAAAACCATCGTCAGCCCAACACCTTACCCTTTGCCGTGCCCTAATCCTAATGCAAACGCCGACACTGACAGGTGCGTCCGCACGTGCCCTGACACCAGCACGTTTCCGTACCCTCACCTGTGCCCTAAACATTGCCGTACCCTAACCCGAACCCTAGCCCAGAACGGAAACCCACGGGCAGCCCTACACCTTAACCTCTGCCGTGCCCAAATCGTAATCCATACGCGGACACTGACCCATGCGCCTGCAAGTGCCCTGACCCAAGGACATGTCCATACCCTCACCTGTGCCGTAATCCTTGCCGTTCCATAACCCGAACCCTAGCCATGAATGGAAACCCACCAGCAGCCCTCAGCCATACCCTCCAGTGTGCCCTAAACCTAATCCATACGTGAACATTGACCCATGCGTCCGCACGTACCCTGACCCCAGCACGTGTCCGTACACTCACCTGTGCCCTAAACTTTGCCGTTCCATAACCCGAACCCTAGCCCAGAACGGAAAACCACCTGCAGCCTTAAACCTTACCCTACGCCGTGCCCTAATACTAATCCATACGCTGACACTGAACCGTGCGTCCGCACGTACCCTGACGCCGGCACGTTTCCGAACCCTCACTGGTACCCTAAACCTTATCGTTCCCTAACCCGAACCCTAGCCCGGAACGGAAACCCACCGGCAGCCCTACACCTTACGATCCGGCGTGCCCTAATCCTAATCCATACGCAGACACTGACACCTGCGTCTGCACGTGCCCTGACCCCAGCACATATCCGTACCCTCACCTGTGCCATAAACCTTGCCATTCCCTAACACGAACCCTAGCCCGGAATGGAAACCCACCGGCAGCCCTACACCTGAACCTCCGCCGTGCCCTAATCCTAAACCGTACGCCGGCACTGACCGTGCGTGCGCACGTGCACAGACCCCAGCACGTATCCGTACCCTCACCTCTGCCCTAAACCTTGCCATTCCCTAACCCTAACCCTAGCCTGGAACCAAAAACCCACTGTAGACCTACACCTTACCCTCCACCGTGACCTAAACGTAATCCATACGCTGACACTTACCCATGCGTACGCACGTGCCTTGACACCAGCACGTGTCCTTACCCTCACCTCTGCCCTAAACCTTGTCGTTCCCTAACCCAAACCCTAGCCAGGAACAGAAACCCACCGGCAGCCCTACAATTTACCCTCCGCCGTGCCCTAATCCTAATCCATACGCCCACACTGTTCCATGCGTCCGCAAGTGCCCTGACGCAAGCATGTGTCCATACCCTCACCTGTGCCCTAAACCTTGCCATTCCGTAACCAGAAACCTAGCCTGGAACGGAAACCCACCGGCAGCCCTACACCTTACCCTCCGCTATGCCCTAATCCTAATCCATATGCCGACACTGACCCGTGCGTCCGCACGTGCCCGGACACCAGCACGTGTCCGTACTCTCACCTGTGCCTTAATCCTTGCCGTTCCCTAACCCGAACCCTAGCCCGGAACAGAAACTCACCGGCAGCCCTACAAGTTACCCTCCGCCGTGCCCTAATCCTAATCCGAACACTGACATTGACCCGTGCGTCCGCATGTGCCCTGAACCCTGCACGTGTCCGTACCCTCACCTGTGCCCTAAACCTTGCCGTTCCCTAACCCGAACCTTAGCCCGGAACAGAAACCCACCGGCAGCCCTACAATTTACCCTCCGCCGTGCCCTAATCCTAATCCATACGCCCACACTCTCCCATGCGCCCACAAGTGCACTGACCAGAGCATGTGTCCATACCCTCACCTGTGCCCTAAACCTTGCCATTCTCTAACCAGAACCCTAGCCTGGAACGGAAACCCACCGGCAGCCCTAAACCTTACCCTCCGCTATGCCCTAATCCTAATTCGTACGCCGACACTGACCCGTGCGTCCGCACGTGCCCGGACACCAGCACGTGTCCGTACCCGCACCTCTGCCCTAATCTTTGCCGTTCCCTAACCCGAACCCTAGCCCAGAACAGAAACTCACCGGAAGCCCTACAATTTACCCTCCGCCGTGCCCTAATCCTAATCAGAACACTGACATTGACCCGTGCGTCCGCATGTGCCCTGACCCCTGCACGTGTCCGTACCCTCACCTGTGCCCTAAACATTGCCATTCCCTAACCCGAACTCTAGCCCGGAGCGGAAACCCACGGGCAGCCCTACACCTTACCCTCCGCCGTGCCCTAATCGTAATCCGTACTCTGACCCGGATCCGTGCGTGCACACGTGTGCTGACGCCAGCACATGTCCGAACCCTCACCTGTGCCCTAAAGCTTGCCGTTCCCTAAACCGAACCCTAGGCCAGAATGGAAAGCCACCGGCAGCCCTACACCTTACCCTAAACCGTGCACTAATCCTAATCTGTGCGCCGACACTGACCCGTGCGTCCTCACGTGCCCTGAAACCAGCACGTGTCCGTACACTCACCTGTGCCCTAAAACTTGCCGTTCCCTAACTCGAACCCTAGCCCGGAACTGAAACCCACCGGCAGCCCTACAAGTTACCCTCCGCCGTGCCCAAATACTTATCCGTATGCCGACACTGACCCGTGCGTCCGCACGTTCCCTGACCCCGGCACGTGTCAGTACACTCACCTGTTCCCTAAACCTTGCTCTTCACTAACCCGAACCCTAACCCGTAACGGAAAGCCACCGGCAGCCCTACACCATACCCTCCGCCGTGCCCTATTCCTAACCCGTACCTCGACACTGACCCGAGTGTCCGCACGTGCCCTTACACCAGCATGTGTCCATACCCTCACCTATGCCCTAAACCTTTCCATTCCCTAACCCGAACCCTAGCCCGGAACTGAAACCCACTGGCAGCCCTACAAGTTACCCTCCGCCGTGCCCAAATACTTATCCGTATGCCGACACTGACCCGTGCGTCCGCACGTTCCCTGACCCGGCACGTGACCGTACACTCACCTGCTCCCTAAACCTTGCTCTTCACTACCCCGAACCCTAATCCGTAACGGAAAGCCACCGGCAGCCCTACACCATACCCTCCGCCGGGCCCTATTCCTAATCCGTACCTCGACACTGACCCGAGTGTCCACACGTGCCCTTACACCAGCATGTGTCCATACCCTCACCTATGCCCTAAACCTTTCCATTCCCTAACCCGAACCCTAGACCGGAATGGAAACCCACCGGCAGCCCTAAAGCTTAACCTCCGCTGTGCCCTAATCCTAATCTGTATGCCGACACTGACCCGTGCGTCCGCAAGCGCCCTGACCCCAGCACGTATCCGTACCCTCACCTGTGCCCTAAACCTTGCCGTTCCCTAACCCTTACCCTAGCCTGGAACCAAAAACCACCGGCAGCCCTACAATTTACCCTCCGCCGTGCCATAATCCTAATCCGTATGCCGACACTGACCAGTGCGTCCACACGTGCCCTGAATCCAGCACGTGTCCGTACCCTCACCTCTGCCCTAAACCTTGCCGTTCCCTAACCCTAGCCCAGAACCGAAAACCATCGTCAGCCCTACACCTTACCCTTCGCCGTGCCCTAATCCTAATGCAAACGCCGACACTGACAGGTGCGTCCGCACGTGCCCTGACACCAGCATGTTTCCGTACCGTCACCTGTGCCCTAAACATTGCCGTACCCTAACCCGAACCTTAGCCCAGAACGGAAAACCACGGGCAGCCCTACACCTTAACCTCTGCCGTGCCCAAATCGTAATCCATACGCGGACACTGACCCATGCGCCTGCAAGTGCCCTGACCCAAGCACATGTCCATACCCTCACCTGTGCCCTAGTCCTTGCCGTTCCCTAACCCGAACCCTAGCCATGAATGGAAACCCACCAGCAGCCCTAAACCTTACCCTCCACTGTGCCCTAAACCTAATCCATACGCGAACACTGACCCATGCGTCCGCACGTACCCTGACCCCAGCACGTGTCCGTACACTCACCTTTGCCCTAAACTTTGCCGTTCCATAACCCGAACCCTAGCCCGGAACGGAAAACCACCTGCAGCCTTAAACCTTACCCTACGCCGTGCCCTAATACTAATCCATACGCTGACACTGAACCGTGCGTCCGCACGTGCCCTGACGCCGGCACGTTTCCGAAACCTCACTGGTGCCGTAAACCTTGTCGTTCCTTAACCCGAACCCTAGCCCGGAACGGAAAGCGACCGGCAGCCCTAAACCTTACGATCCGGCGTGCCCTAATCCTAATCCATACGCAGACACTGACACATGCGTCCGCACGTGCCCTGACCCCAGCACATATCCGTACCCTCACCTGTGCCATAAACCTTGCCATTCCCTAACACGAACCCTAGACCGGAATGGAAACCCACTGGCAGCCCTACACCTGAACCTCCGCCGTGCCCTAATCCTAATCCGTACGCCGACACTGACCCGTGCGTCCGCACGTGCACGGACACCAGCACGTATCCGTACCCTCACCTCTGCCCTAAACCTTGCCATTCCCTAACCCTAACCCTAGACTGGAACCAAAAACCCACTGTAGAGCTACACCTTACCCTCCACCGTGACCTAAACGTAATCCATACGCTGACACTTACCCATGCGTACGCACGTGCCCTGACACCAGCACGTGTCCGTACCCTCACCTCTGCCCTAAACATTGTCGTTCCCTAACCCGAACCTTAGCCCGGAACAGAAACCCACCGGCAGCCCTACAATTTACCCTCCGCCGTGCCCTAATCCTAATCCATACGCCCACACTCTCCCATGCGTCCACAAGAGCCCTGACCCGAGCATGTGTCCATACCCTCACCTGTGCCCTAAACCTTGCCATTCCCTAACCAGAACCCTAGCCTGGAACGGAAACCCACCGGCAGCCCTACACCTTACCCTCCGCTATGCCCTAATCCTAATCCGTACGCCGACACTGACCCGTGTGTCCGCACATGCCCGGACACCAGCACGTGTCTGTACCCGCACCTGTGCCCTAATCTTTGCCGTTCCCTAACCCGAACCCTAGCCCTGAACAGAAACTCACCGGAAGCCCTACAAGTTACCCTCCGCCGTGCCCTAATCCTAATCAGAACACTGACATTGACCCGTGCGTCCGCATGTGCCCTGACCCCTGCACGTGTCCGTACCCTCACCTGTGCCCTAAACATTGCCATTCCCTAACCCGAACTCTAGCCCGGAACGGAAACCCACGGGCAGCCCTACACCTTACCCTCCGCTGTGCCCTAATCGTAATCCGTACTCTGACACGGATCCGTGCGTGCACACGTGTGCTGACGCCATCACATGTCCGAACCCTCACCTGTGCCCTAAAGCTTGCCGTTCCCTAAACCGAACCCTAGGCCAGAATGGAAAGCCACCGGCAGCCCTACACCTTACCCTAAACCGTGCACTAATCCTAATCTGTGCGCCGACACTGACCCGTGCGTCCTCACGTGCCCTGAAACCAGCACGTGTCCGTACACTCACCTGTGCCCTAAACCTTGCCGTTCCCTAACTCGAACCCTAGCCCGGAACTGAAACCCACCGGCAGCCCTACAAGTTACCCTCCGCCGTGCCCAAATAGTTATCCGTATGCCGACACTGACCCGTGCGTCCGCACGTTCCCTGACCCCGGCACGTGTCCGTACACTCACCTGTTCCCTAAACCTTGCTCTTCACTAACCCGAACCCTAACCCGTAACAGAAAGCCACCGGCAGCCCTACACCATACCCTCCGCCGTGCCCTATTCCTAACCCGTACCTCGACACTGACCCGAGTGTCCGCACGTGCCCTTACACCAGCATGTGTCCATACCCTCACCTATGCCCTAAACCTTTCCATTCCCTAACCCGAACCCTAGCCCGGAACTGAAAACCACCGGCAGCCCTACAAGTTACCCTCCGCCGTGCCCAAATACTTATCCGTATGCAGACACTGACCCGTGCGTCCGCACGTTCCCTGACCCCGGCACGTGACCGTACACTCACCTGTTCCCTAAACCTTGCTCTTCACTACCCTGAACCCTAATCCGTAACGGAAAGCCACCGGCAGCCCTACACCATACCCTCCGCCGGGCCCTATTCCTAATCCGTACCTCGACACTGACCCGAGTGTCCACACGTGCCCTTACACCAGCATGTGTCCATACCCTCACCTATGCCCTAAACCTTTCCATTCCCTAACCCGAACCCTAGACCGGAATGGAAACCCACCGGCAGCCCTAAAGCTTAACCTCCGCCGTGCCCTAATCCTAATGTGTATGCCGACACTGACCCGTGCGTCCGCAACTGCCCTGACCCCAGCACGTATCCGTACCCTCACCTGTGCCCTAAACCTTGCCGTTCCCTAACCCTTACCCTAGCCTGGAACCAAAAACCACCGGCAGCCCTACAATTTACCCTCCGCCGTGCCATAATCCTAATCCGTATGCCGACACTGACCAGTGCGTCCACACGTGCCCTGAATCCAGCACGTGTCCGTACCCTCACCTCTGCCTTAAACCTTGCCGTATCCCTAACCCTAGCCCAGAACCGAAAACCATCGTCAGCCCAACACCTTACCCTTCGCCGTGCCGTAATCCTAATGCAAACGCCGACACTGACAGGTGCGTCCGCACGTGCCCTGACACCAGCACGTTTCCGTACCCTCACCTGTGCCCTAAACATTGCCGTACCCTAACCCGAACCCTAGCCCAGAACGGAAACCCACGGGCAGCCCTACACCTTAACCTCTGCCGTGCCCAAATCGTAATCCATACGCGGACACTGACCCATGCGCCTGCAAGTGCCCTGACCCAAGGACATGTCCATACCCTCACCTGTGCCGTAATCCTTGCCGTTCCCTAACCCGAACCCTAGCCATGAATGGAAACCCACCAGCAGCCCTCAGCCATACCCTCCAGTGTGCCCTAAACCTAATCCATACGTGAACATTGACCCATGCGTCCGCACGTACCCTGACCCCAGCACGTGTCCGTACACGCACCTGTGCCCTAAACTTTGCCGTTCCATAACCCGAACCCTAGCCCGGAACGGAAAACCACCTGCAGCCTTAAACCTTACCCTACGCCGTGCCCTAATACTAATCCATACGCTGACACTGAACCGTGCGTCCGCACGTACCCTGACGCCGGCACGTTTCCGAACCCTCACTGGTACCCTAAACCTTATCGTTCCCTAACCCGAACCCTAGCCCGGAACGGAAACCCACCGGCAGCCCTACACCTTACGATCCGGCGTGCCCTAATCCTAATCCATACGCAGACACTGACACCTGCGTCTGCACGTGCCCTGACCCCAGCACATATCCGTACCCTCACCTGTGCCATAAACCTTGCCATTCCCTAACACGAACCCTAGCCCGGAATGGAAACCCACCGGCAGCCCTACACCTGAACCTCCGCCGTGCCCTAATCCTAAACCGTACGCCGACACTGACCGTGCGTGCGCACGTGCACAGACCCCAGCACGTATCCGTACCCTCACCTCTGCCCTAAACCTTGCCATTCCCTAACCCTAACCCTAGCCTGGAACCAAAAACCCACTGTAGACCTACACCTTACCCTCCACCTTGACCTAAACGTAATCCATACGCTGACACTTACCCATGCGTACGCATGTGCCTTGACACCAGCACGTGTCCTTACCCTCACCTCTGCCCTAAACCTTGTCGTTCCCTAACCCAAACCCTAGCCAGGAACAGAAACCCACCGGCAGCCCTACAATTTACCCTCCGCCGTGCCCTAATCCTAATCCATACGCCCACACTGTCCCATGCGTCCGCAAGTGCCCTGACGCAAGCATGTGTCCATACCCTCACCTGTGCCCTAAACCTTGCCATTCCGTAACCAGAAACCCAGCCTGGAACGGAAACCCACCGGCAGCCCTAAACCTTACCCTCCGCTATGCCCTAATCCTAATCCATATGCCGACACTGACCCGTGCGTCCGCACGTGCCCGGACACCAGCACGTGTCCGTACTCTCACCTGTGCCTTAATCCTTGCCGTTCCCTAACCCGAACCCTAGCCCGGAACAGAAACTCACCGGCAGCCCTACAAGTTACCCTCCGCCGTGCCCTAATCCTAATCCGAACACTCACATTGACCCGTGCGTCCGCATGTGCCCTGACCCCTGCACGTGTCCGTACCCTCACCTGTGCCCTAAACCTTGCCGTTCTCTAACCCGAACCCTAGCCCGGAATGGAAACCCACGGGCAGCCCTACACCTTAACCTCCGCCGTGCCCTAATCGTAATCCGTACTCTGACACTGATCCGTGCGTGCACACGTGTGCTGACGCCAGCACATATCCGAACCCTCACCTGTGCCCTAAACCTTGCCGTTCCCTAACCCGAACCCTAGGCCGGAATGGAAAGCCACTGGCAGCCCTATACCTTACCCTAAACCGTGCACTAATCCTAATCTGTGCGCTGACACTGACCCGTGCGTCCGCACGTGCCCTGAAACCAGCATGCGTCCATACACCCACATGGGACCTAAACCTTGCCGTTCCCTAACTCGAACCCTAGCCCAGAACTGAAACCCACCGGCAGCCCTAAAAGTTACCCTCCGCCGTGCCCAAATACTTATCAGTAGGCTGACACTGACCCGTGCGTCCGCACGTTCCCTGACCCCGGCACGTGTCCGTACACTCACCTGTTCCCTAAACCTTGCTCTTCAATAACCCGAACCCTAACCCGTAACGGAAAGCCACCGGCAGCCCTACACCATACCCTCCGCCGTGCCCTATTCCTAATCCGTACCTCGACACTGACCCGAGTGTCCGCACGTGCCGTTACACCAGCATGTGTCCATACCCTCACCTATGCCGTAAACCTTTCCATTCCCTAACCCGAACCCTAGACCGGAATGGAAACCCACCGGCAGCCCTAAAGCTTAACCTCCGCCGTGCCCTAATCCTAATCTGTACGCCGACACTGACCCATGCGTCCGCAAGTGCCCTGACCCCAGCACGTATCCGTACCCTCACCTGTGCCCTAAACCTTGCCGTTCCCTAACCCTAACCCTAGCCTGGAACCAAAAACCACCGGCAGCCCTACAATTTACCCTCCGCCGTGCCATAATCCTAATCCGTATGCCGACACTGACCAGTGCGTCCGCACGTGCCCTGAATCCAGCACGTGTCCGTACCCTCACCTCTGCCCTAAACCTTGCCGTTCCCTAACCCTACCCCAGAACCGAAAACCATCGTCAGCCCTACACCTTACCCTTCGCCGTGCCCTAATCCTAATGCAAACTCCGACACTGACAGTTGCATCCGCACGTGCCCTGACACCAGCACGTTTCCATACGGTCACCTGTGCCCTAAACATTGCCGTACACTAACTCAAACCTTAGCCCAGAACGGAATCCCACGGGCAGCCCTACAGCTTAACCTCTGCCGTGCCCAAATCGTAATCCATACGCGGACACTGACCCATGCGCCTGCACGTGCCCTGACCCAAGCACATGTCCATACCCTCACCTGTGCCCTAATCCTTGCCGTTCCCTAACCCGAACCCTAGCCATGCACGGAAACCCACCAGCAGCCCTAAACCTTACCCTCCACTGTGCCCTAAACCTAATCCATACGCGAACACTGAGCTGTGCGTCCGCACGTACCCTGACCCCAGCACGTGTCCGTACACTCACCTGTGCCCTAAACTTTGCCGTTCCATAACCCGAACCCTAGCCCGGAACGGAAAACCACCTGCAGCCTTAAACCTTACCCTACGCCGTGCCCTAATACTAATCCATACGCTGACACTGAACCGTGCATCCACACGTGCCCTGACGCCGGCACGTTTCCGAACCATCACTGGTGCCCTAAACCTTGTCGTTCCCTAACCCGAACCCTAGCCCGGAACGGAATCCCACCGGCAGCCCTACACCTTACGATCCGGCGTGCCCTAATCCTAATCCATACGCAGACACTGACACCTGCGTCTGCACGTGCCCTGACCCCAGCACATATCCGTACCCTCACCTGTGCCATAAACCTTGCCATTCCCTAACACGAACCCTAGCCCGTAATGGAAACCCACCGGCAGCCCTGCACCTGAACCTCCGCCGTGCCCTAATCCTAAACCGTACGCCGACACTGACCGTGCGTGCGCACGTGCACGGACCCCAGCACGTATCCGTACCATCACCTCTGCCCTAAACCTTGCCATTCCCTAACCCTAACCCTAGCCTTGAACCAAAAACCCACTGTAGACCTACACCTTACCCTCCACCGTGACCTATACGTAATCCATACGCTGACACTTACCCATGCGTACGCACGTGCCTTGACACCAGCACGTGTCCTTACCCTCACCTCTGCCCTAAACCTTGTCGTTCCCTAACCCAAACCCTAGCCAGGAACAGAAACCCACCGGCAGCCCTACAATTTACCCTCCGCCGTGCCCTAATCCTAATCCATACGCCCACACTGTCCCATGCGTCCGCAAGTGCCCTGACGCAAGCATGTGTCCATACCCTCACCTGTGCCCTAAACCTTGCCATTCCGTAACCAGAACCCTAGCCTGGAACGGAAACCCACCGGCAGCCCTACACCTTACCCTCCTCTATGCCCTAATCCTAATCCATATGCCGACACTGACCCGTGCGTCCGCACGTGCCCGGACACCAGCACGTGTCCGTACTCTCACCTGTGCCTTAATCCTTGCCGTTCCCTAACCCGAACCCTAGCCCGGAACAGAAACTCACCGGCAGCCCTACAATTTACCCTCCGCCGTGCCCTAATCCTAATCCGAACACTGACATTGACCCGTGCGTCCGCATGTGCCCTGACCCCTGCACGTGTCCGTACCCTCACCTGTGCCCTAAACCTTGCCGTTCCCTAACCCGAACCCTAGCCCGGAATGGAAACCCACGGGCAGCCCTACACCTTACCCTCCGCCGTGCCCTAATCGTAATCCGTACTCTGACACTGATCCGTGCGTGCACACGTGTGCTGACGCCAGCACATATCCGAACCCTCACCTGTGCCCTAAACCTTGCCGTTCCCTAACCCGAACCCTAGGCCGGAATCGAAAGCCACTGGCAGCCCTACACCTTACCCTAAACCGTGCACTAATCCTATTCTGTGCGCTGACACTGACCCGTGCGTCCGCACGTGCCCTGAAACCAGCATGCGTCCATACACCCACATGGGACCTAAACCTTGCCGTTCCCTAACTCGAACCCTAGCACGGAACTGAAACCCACCGGCAGCCCTAAAAGTTACCCTCCGCCGTGCCCAAATACTTATCAGTAGGCTGACACTGACATGTGCGTCCGCACGTTCCCTGACCCCGGCACATGTCCGTACACTCACCTGTTCCCTAAACCTTGCTCTTCACTAACCCGAACCCTAACCCGTAACGGAAAGCCACCGGCAGCCCTACACCATACCCTCCGCCGTGCCCTATTCCTAATCCGTACCTCGACACTGACCCGAGTGTCCGCACGTGCCGTTACACCAGCATGTGTCCATACCCTCACCTATGCCCTACACCTTTCCATTCCCTAACCCGAACCCTAGACCGGAATGGAAACCCACCGGCAGCCCTAAAGCTTAACCTCCGCCGTGCCCTAATCCTAATCTGTACGCCGACACTGACCCATGCGTCCGCAAGTGCCCTGACCCCAGCACGTATCCGTACCCTCACCTGTGCCCTAAACCTTGCCGTTCCCTAACCCTAACCCTAGCCTGGAACCAAAAACCACCGGCAGCCCTACAATTTACCCTCCGCCGTGCCATAATCCTAATCCGTATGCCGACACTGACCAGTGCGTCCGCACGTGCCCTGAATCCAGCACGTGTCCGTACCCTCACCTCTGCCCTAAACCTTGCCGTTCCCTAACCCTAGCCCGGAACCGAAAACCATCGTCAGCCCTACACCTTACCCTTCGCCGTGCCCTAATCCTAATGCAAACGCCGACACTGACAGGTGCGTCCGCACGTGCCCTGACACCAGCACGTTTCCGTACCGTCACCTGTGCCCTAAACATTGCCGTACCCTAACCCGAACCTTTGCCCAGAACGGAAAACCACGGGCAGCCCTACACCTTAACCTCTGCCGTGCCCAAATCGTAATCCATACACGGACACTGACCCATGCGCCTGCAAGTGCCCTGACCCAAGCACATGTCCATACCCTCACCTGTGCCCTAGTCCTTGCCGTTCCCTAACCCAAACCCTAGCCATGAATGGAAACCCACCAGCAGCCCTAAACCTTACCCTCCACTGTGCCCTAAACCTAATCCATACGCGAACACTGACCCATGCGTCCGCACGTACCCTGACCCCAGCACGTGTCCGTACACTCACCTTTGCCCTAAACTTTGCCGTTCCATAACCCGAACCCTAGCCCGGAACGGAAAACCACCTGCAGCCTTAAACCTTACCCTACGCCGTGCCCTAATACTAATCCATACGCTGACACTGAACCGTGCGTCCGCACGTGCCCTGACGCCGGCACGTTTCCGAAACCTCACTGGTGCCGTAAACCTTGTCGTTCCTTAACCCGAACCCTAGCCCGGAACGGAAAGCGACCGGCAGCCCTAAACCTTACGATCCGGCGTGCCCTAATCCTAATCCATACGCAGACACTGACACATGCGTCCGCACGTGCCCTGACCCCAGCACATATCCGTACCCTCACCTGTGCCATAAACCTTGCCATTCCCTAACACGAACCCTAGACCGGAATGGAAACCCACTGGCAGCCCTACACCTGAACCTCCGCCGTGCCCTAATCCTAATCCGTACGCCGACACTGACCCGTGCGTCCGCACGTGCACGGACACCAGCACGTATCCGTACCCTCACCTCTGCCCTAAACCTTGCCATTCCCTAACCCTAACCCTAGACTGGAACCAAAATCCCACTGTAGACCTACACCTTACCCTCCACCGTGACCTAAACGTAATCCATACGCTGACACTTACCCATGCGTACGCACGTGCCCTGACACCAGCACGTGTCCGTACCCTCACCTCTGCCCTAAACCTTGTCGTTCCCTAACCCGAACCTTAGCCCGGAACAGAAACCCACCGGCAGCCCTACAATTTACCCTCCGCCGTGCCCTAATCCTAATCCATACGCCCACACTCTCCCATGCGTCCACAAGAGCCCTGACCCGAGCATGTGTCCATACCCTCACCTGTGCCCTAAACCTTGCCATTCCCTAACCAGAACCCTAGCCTGGAACGGAAACCCACCGGCAGCCCTACACCTTACCCTCCGCTATGCCCTAATCCTAATCCGTACGCCGACACTGACCCTTGCGTCCGCACGTGCCCGGACACCAGCACGTGTCCGTACCCGCACCTGTGCCCTAATCTTTGCCGTTCCCTAACCCGAACCCTAGCCCTGAACAGAAACTCACCGGAAGCCCTACAAGTTACCCTCCGCCGTGCCCTAATCCTAATCAGAACACTGACATTGACCCGTGCGTCCGCATGTGCCCTGACCCCTGCACGTGTCCGTACCCTCACCTGTGCCCTAAACATTGCCATTCCCTAACCCGAACTCTAGCCCGGAACGGAAACCCACGGGCAGCCCTACACCTTACCCTCCGCCGTGCCCTAATCGTAATCCGTACTCTGACACGGATCCGTGCGTGCACACGTGTGCTGACGCCATCACATGTCCGAACCCTCACCTGTGCCCTAAAGCTTGCCGTTCCCTAAACCGAACCCTAGGCCAGAATGGAAAGCCACCGGCAGCCCTACACCTTACCCTAAACCGTGCACTAATCCTAATCTGTGCGCCGACACTGACCCGTGCGTCCTCACGTGCCCTGAAACCAGCACGTGTCCGTACACTCACCTGTGCCCTAAACCTTGCCGTTCCCTAACTCGAAACCTAGCCCGGAACTGAAACCCACCGGCAGCCCTACAAGTTACCCTCCGCCGTGCCCAAATAGTTATCCGTATGCCGACACTGACCAGTGCGTCCGCACGTTCCCTGACCCCGGCACGTGTCCGTACACTCACCTGTTCCCTAAACCTTGCTCTTCACTAACCCGAACCCTAACCCGTAACAGAAAGCCACCGGCAGCCCTACACCATACCCTCCGCCGTGCCCTATTCCTAACCCGTACCTCGACACTGACCCGAGTGTCCGCACGTGCCCTTACACCAGCATGTGTCCATACCCTCACCTATGCCCTAAACCTTTCCATTCCCTACCCCGAACCCTAGCCCGGAACTGAAAACCACCGGCAGCCCTACAAGTTACCCTCCGCCGTGCCCAAATACTTATCCGTATGCAGACACTGACCCGTGCGTCCGCACGTTCCCTGACCCCGGCACGTGACCGTACACTCACCTGTTCCCTAAACCTTGCTCTTCACTACCCTGAACCCTAATCCGTAACGGAAAGCCACCGGCAGCCCTACACCATACCCTCCGCCGGGACCTATTCCTAATCCATACCTCGACACTGACCCGAGTGTCCACACGTGCCCTTACACCAGCATGTGTCCATACCCTCACCTATGCCCTAAACCTTTCCATTCCCTAACCCGAACCCTAGACCGGAATGGAAACCCACCGGCAGCCCTAAAGCTTAACCTCCGCCGTGCCCTAATCCTAATGTTTATGCCGACACTGACCCGTGCGTCCGCAACTGCCCTGACCCCAGCACGTATCCGTACCCTCACCTGGGCCCTAAACCTTGCCGTTCCCTAACCCTTACCCTAGCCTGGAACCAAAAACCACCGGCAGCCCTACAATTTACCCTCCGCCGTGCCATAAGCCTAATCCGTATGCCGACACTGACCAGTGCGTCCACACGTGCCCTGAATCCAGCACGTGTCCGTACCGTCACCTGTGCCCTAAACATTGCCGTACACTAACTCGAACCTTAGCCCAGAAAGGAATCCCACGGGCAGCCCTACACCTTAACCTCTGCCGTGCCCAAATCGTAATCCATATGCGGACACTGACCCATGCGCCTGCACGTGCCCTGACCCAAGCACATGTCCATACCCTCACCTGTGCCCTAATCCTTGCCGTTCCCTAACCCGAACCCTAGCCATGAACGGAAACCCACCAGCAGCCCTAAACCTTACCCTCCACTGTGCCCTAAACCTAATCCATACGCGAACACTGAGCCGTGCGTCCGCACGTACCCTGACCCCAGCACGTGTCCGTACACTCACCTGTGCCCTAAACTTTGCCGTTCCATAACCCGAACCCTACCCCGGAACGGAAAACCACCTGCAGCCTTAAACCTTACCCTACGCCGTGCCCTAATACTAATCCATACGCTGACACTGAACCGTGCATCCACACGTGCCCTGACGCCGGCACGTTTCCGAACCATCACTGGTGCCCTAAACCTTGTCGTTCCCTAACCCGAACCCTAGCACGGAACGGAAACCCACCGGCAGCCCTACACCTTACGATCCGGCGTGCCCTAATCCTAATCCATACCCAGACACTGACACATGCGTCCGCACGTGCCCTGACCCCAGCACATATCCGTACCCTCACCTGTGCCATAAACCTTTCCATTCCCTAACACGAACCCTAGCCTGGAATGGAAACCCACCGGCAGCCCTACACCTGAACCTCCGCCGTGCCCTAATCCTAATCCGTACGCCGACACTGACCCGTGCGTCCGCACGTGCACGGACCCCAGCACGTATCCGTACCCTCACCTCTGCCCTAAACCTTGCCATTCCCTAACCCTAACCCTAGCCTGGAACCAAAAACCCACTGTAGACCTACACCTTACCCTCCACCTTGACCTAAACGTAATCCATACGCTGACACTTACCCATGCGTACGCACGTGCCTCGACACCAGCACATGTCCGTACCCTCACCTCTGCCCTAAACCTTTTCGTTCCCTAACCCAAACCCTAGCCCGGAACAGAAACCCACCGGCAGCCCTACAATTTACCCTCCGCCGTGCCCTAATCCTAATCCATACGCCCACACTGTCCCATGCGTCCGCAAGTGCCCTAACCCAAGCATGTGTCCATACCCTCACCTGTGACCTAAACCTTGCCATTCCGTAACCAGAACCCTAGCCTGGAACGGAAACCCACCGGCAGCCCTACACCTTACCCTCCGCTATGCCCTAATCCTAATCCATATGCCGACACTGACCCGTGCGTCCGCACGTGCCCGGACACCAGCACGTGTCCGTACTCTCACCTGTGCCCTTATCCTTGCCGTTCCCTAACCCGAACCCTAGCCCGGAACAGAAACTCACCGGCAGCCCTACAAGTTACCCTCCGCCGTGCCCTAATCCTAATCCGAACACTGACATTGAACCGTGCGTCCGCATGTGCCCTGACCCCTGCACGTGTCCGTACCCTCACCTGTGCCCTAAACCTTGCCGTTCCCTAACCCGAACCCTAGCCCGGAACGGAAACCCACGGGCAGCCCTACACCATACCCTCCGCCGTGCCCTAATCGTAATCCGTACTCTGACACTGATCCGTGCGTGCACACGTGTGCTGACGCCAGCACAGGTCCGAACCCTCACCTGTGCCCTAAACCTTGCCGTTCCCTAACCCGAACCCTAGGCCGGAATGGAAAGCCACTGGCAGCCCTACACCTTACCCTAAACCGTGCACTAATCCTAATCTGTGCGCTGACACTGACCCGTGCGTCCGCACGTGCCCTGTAAACCAGCACGCGTCCATACACCCACCTGTGCCCTAAACCTTGCCGTTCCCTAACTCGAACCCTAGCCCAGAACTGAAACCCACCGGCAGCCCTAAAAGTTACCCTCCGCCGTGCCCAAATACTTATCAGTAGGCTGACACTGACCCGTGCGTCCGCACGTTCCCTGACCCCGGCACGTGTCCGTACACTCAACTGTTCCCTAAACCTTGCTCTTCACTAACCCGAACCCTAACCCGTAACGGAAAGCCACCGGCAGCCCTACACCATACCCTCCGCCGTGCCCTATTCCTAATCCGTACCTCGACACTGACCCGAGTGTCCGCACGTGCCGTTACACCAGCATGTGTCCATACCATCACCTATGCCCTAAACCTTTCCATTCCCTAACCCGAACCCTAGACCGGAATGGAAACCCACCGGCAGCCCTAAAGCTTAACCTCCGCCGTGCCCTAATCCTAGTCTGTACGCCGACACTGACCCATGCGTCCGCAAGTGCCCTGACCCCAGCACGTATCCGTACCCTCACCTATGCCCTAAACCTTGCCGTTCCCTAACCCTAACCCTAGCCTGGAACCAAAAACCACCGGCAGCCCTACAATTTACCCTCTGCCGTGCCATAATCCTAATCCGTATGCCGACACTGACCAGTGCGTCCGCACGTGCCCTGAATCCAGCACGTGTCCGTACCCTCACCTCTGCCCTAAACCTTGCCGTTCCCTAACCCTAGCCCAGAACCGAAAACCATCGTCAGCCCTACACCTTACTCTTCGCCGTGCCCTAATCCTAATGCAAATTCCGACACTGACAGGTGCGTCCGCACGTGCCCTGACACCAGCACGTTTCCGTACCGTCACCTGTGCCCTAAACATTGCCGTACACTAACTCGAACCTTAGCCCAGAAAGGAATCCCACGGGCAGCCCTACACCTTAACCTCTGCCGTGCCCAAATCGTAATCCATATGCGGACACTGACCCATGCGCCTGCACGTGCCCTGACCCAAGCACATGTCCATACCCTCACCTGTGCCCTAATCCTTGCCGTTCCCTAACCCGAACCCTAGCCATGAACGGAAACCCACCAGCAGCCCTAAACCTTACCCTCCACTGTGCCCTAAACCTAATCCATACGCGAACACTGAGCCGTGCGTCCGCACGTACCCTGACCCCAGCACGGGTCCGTACACTCACCTGTGCCCTAAACTTTGCCGTTCCATAACCCGAACCCTACCCCGGAACGGAAAACCACCTGCAGCCTTAAACCTTACCCTACGCCGTGCCCTAATACTAATCCATACGCTGACACTGAACCGTGCATCCACACGTGCCCTGACGCCGGCACGTTTCCGAACCATCACTGGTGCCCTAAACCTTGTCGTTCCCTAACCCGAACCCTAGCCCGGAACGGAAACCCACCGGCAGCCCTACACCTTACGATCCGGCGTGCCCTAATCCTAATCCATACCCAGACACTGACACATGCGTCCGCACGTGCCCTGACCCCAGCACATATCCGTACCCTCACCTGTGCCATAAACCTTGCCATTCCCTAACACGAACCCTAGACCGGAATGGAAACCCACTGGCAGCCCTACACCTGAACCTCCGCCGTGCCCTAATCCTAATCCGTACGCCGACACTGACCCGTGCGTCCGCACGTGCACGGACACCAGCACGTATCCGTACCCTCACCTCTGCCCTAAACCTTGCCATTCCCTAACCCTAACCCTAGACTGGAACCAAAAACCCACTGTAGACCTACACCTTACCCTCCACCGTGACCTAAACGTAATCCATACGCTGACACTTACCCATGCGTACGCACGTGCCCTGACACCAGCACGTGTCCGTACCCTCACCTCTGCCCTAAACCTTGTCGTTCCCTAACCCGAACCTTAGCCCGGAACAGAAACCCACCGGCAGCCCTACAATTTACCCTCCGCCGTGCCCTAATCCTAATCCATACGCCCACACTCTCCCATGCGTCCACAAGAGCCCTGACCCGAGCATGTGTCCATACCCTCACCTGTGCCCTAAACCTTGCCATTCCCTAACCAGAACCCTAGCCTGGAACGGAAACCCACCGGCAGCCCTACACCTTACCCTCCGCTATGCCCTAATCCTAATCCGTACGCAGACACTGACCCTTGCGTCCGCACGTGCCCGGACACCAGCACGTGTCCGTACCCGCACCTGTGCCCTAATCTTTGCCGTTCCCTAACCCGAACCCTAGCCCTGAACAGAAACTCACCGGAAGCCCTACAAGTTACCCTCCGCCGTGCCCTAATCCTAATCAGAACACTGACATTGACCCGTGCGTCCGCATGTGCCCTGACCCCTGCACGTGTCCGTACCCTCACCTGTGCCCTAAACATTGCCATTCCCTAACCCGAACTCTAGCCCGGAACGGAAACCCACGGGCAGCCCTACACCTTACCCTCCGCCGTGCCCTAATCGTAATCCGTACTCTGACACGGATCCGTGCGTGCACACGTGTGCTGACGCCATCACATGTCCGAACCCTCACCTGTGCCCTAAAGCTTGCCGTTCCCTAAACCGAACCCTAGGCCAGAATGGAAAGCCACCGGCAGCCCTACACCTTACCGTAAACCGTGCACTAATCCTAATCTGTGCGCCGACACTGACCCGTGCGTCCTCACGTGCCCTGAAACCAGCACGTGTCCGTACACTCACCTGTGCCCTAAACCTTGCCGTTCCCTAACTCGAACCCTAGCCCGGAACTGAAACCCACCGGCAGCCCTACAAGTTACCCTCCGCCGTGCCCAAATAGTTATCCGTATGCCGACACTGACCAGTGCGTCCGCACGTTCCCTGACCCCGGCACGTGTCCGTACACTCACCTGTTCCCTAAACCTTGTTCTTCACTAACCCGAACCCTAACCCGTAACAGAAAGCCACCGGCAGCCCTACACCATACCCTCCGCCGTGCCCTATTCCTAACCCGTACCTCGACACTGACCCGAGTGTCCGCACGTGCCCTTACACCAGCATGTGTCCATACCCTCACCTATGCCCTAAACCTTTCCATTCCCTACCCCGAACCCTAGCCCGGAACTGAAAACCACCGGCAGCCCTACAAGTTACCCTCCGCCGTGCCCAAATACTTATCCGTATGCAGACACTGACCCGTGCGTCCGCACGTTCCCTGACCCCGGCACGTGACCGTACACTCACCTGTTCCCTAAACCTTGCTCTTCACTACCCTGAACCCTAATCCGTAACGGAAAGCCACCGGCAGCCCTACACCATACCCTCCGCCGGGACCTATTCCTAATCCGTACCTCGACACTGACCCGAGTGTCCACACGTGCCCTTACACCAGCATGTGTCCATACCCTCACCTATGCCCTAAACCTTTCCATTCCCTAACCCGAACCCTAGACCGGAATGGAAACCCACCGGCAGCCCTAAAGCTTAACCTCCGCCGTGCCCTAATCCTAATGTTTATGCCGACACTGACCCGTGCGTCCGCAACTGCCCTGACCCCAGCACGTATCCGTACCCTCACCTGGGCCCTAAACCTTGCCGTTCCCTAACCCTTACCCTAGCCTGGAACCAAAAACCACCGGCAGCCCTACAATTTACCCTCCGCCGTGCCATAAGCCTAATCCGTATGCCGACACTGACCAGTGCGTCCACACGTGCCCTGAATCCAGCACGTGTCCGTACCCTCACCTCTGCCCTAAACCTTGCCGTTCCCTAACCCTAGCCCAGAACCGAAAACCATCGTCAGCCCAACACCTTACCCTTCGCCGTGCCCTAATCCTAATGCAAACGCCGACACTGACAGGTGCGTCCGCACGTGCCCTGACACCAGCACGTTTTCATACCCTCACCTGTGCCCTAAACATTGCCGTACCCTAACCCGAACCCTAGCCCAGAACGGAAACCCACGGGCAGCCCTACACCTTAACCTCTGCCGTGCCCAAATCGTAATCCATACGCGGACACTGACCCATGCGCCTGCAAGTGCCCTGACCCAAGGACATGTCCATACCCTCACCTGTGCCGTAATCCTTGCCGTTCCCTAACCCGAACCCTAGCCATGAATGGAAACCCACCAGCAGCCCTCAGCCATACCCTCCAGTGTGCCCTAAACCTAATCCATACGTGAACATTGACCCATGCGTCCGCACGTACCCTGACCCCAGCACGTGTCCGAACACTCACCTGTGCCCTAAACTTTGCCGTTCCATAACCCGAACCCTAGCCCGGAACGGAAAACCACCTGCAGCCTTAAACCTTACCCTACGCCGTGCCCTAATACTAATCCATACGCTGACACTGAACCGTGCGTCCGCACGTACCCTGACGCCGGCACGTTTCCGAACCCTCACTGGTACCCTAAACCTTATCGTTCCCTAACCCGAACCCTAGCCCGGAACGGAAACCCACCGGCAGCCCTACACGTTACGATCCGGCGTGCCCTAATCCTAATCCATACGCAGACACTGACACCTGCGTCTGCACGTGCCCTGACACCAGCACATATCCGTACCTCACCTGTGCCATAAACCTTGCCATTCCCTAACACGAACCCTAGCCCGGAATGGAAACCCACCGGCAGCCCTACACCTGAACCTCCGCCGTGCCCTAATCCTAAACCGTACGCCGACACTGACCGTGCGTGCGCACGTGCACAGACCCCAGCACGTATCCGTACCCTCACCTCTGCCCTAAACCTTGCCATTCCCTAACCCTAACCCTAGCCTGGAACCAAAAACCCACTGTAGACCTACACCTTACCCTCCACCGTGACCTAAACGTAATCCATACGCTGACACTTACCCATGCGTACGCACGTGCCTTGACACCAGCACGTGTCCTTACCCTCACCTCTGCCCTAAACCTTGTCGTTCCCTAACCCAAACCCTAGCCAGGAACAGAAACCCACCGGCAGCCCTACAATTTACCCTCCGCCGTGCCCTAATCCTAATCCATACGCCCACACTGTCCCATGCGTCCGCAAGTGCCCTGACGCAAGCATGTGTCCATACCCTCACCTGTGCCCTAAACCTTGCCATTCCGTAACCAGAACCCTAGCCTGGAACGGAAACCCACCGGCAGCCCTACACCTTACCCTCCGCTATGCCCTAATCCTAATCCATATGCCGACACTGACCCGTGCGTCCGCACGTGCCCGGACACCAGCACGTGTCTGTACTCTCACCTGTGCCTTAATCCTTGCCGTTCCCTAACCCGAACCCTAGCCCGGAACAGAAACTCACCGGCAGCCCTACAAGTTACCCTCCGCCGTGCCCTAATCCTAATCCGAACACTGACATTGACCCGTGCGTCCGCATGTGCCCTGACCCCTGCACGTGTCCGTACCCTCACCTGTGCCCTAAACCTTGCCGTTCCCTAACCCGAACCCTAGCCCGGAATGGAAACCCACGGGCAGCCCTACACCTTACCCTCCGCCGTGCCCTAATCGTAATCCGTACTCTGACACTGATCCGTGCGTGCACACGTGTGCTGACGCCAGCACATATCCGAACCCTCACCTGTGCCCTAAACCTTGCCGTTCCCTAACCCGAACCCTAGGCCGGAATCGAAAGCCACTGGCAGCCCTACACCTTACCCTAAACCGTGCACTAATCCTAATCTGTGCGCTGACACTGACCCGTGCGTCCGCACGTGCCCTGAAACCAGCATGCGTCCATACACCCACATGGGACCTAAACCTTGCCGTTCCCTAACTCGAACCCTAGCCCGGAACTGAAACCCACCGGCAGCCCTAAAAGTTACCCTCCGCCGTGCCCAAATACTTATCAGTAGGCTGACACTGACATGTGCGTCCGCACGTTCCCTGACCCCGGCACGTGTCCGTACACTCACCTGTTCCCTAAACCTTGCTCTTCACTAACCCGAACCCTAACCCGTAACGGAAAGCCACCGGCAGCCCTACACCATACCCTACGCCGTGCCCTATTCCTAATCCGTACCTCGACACTGACCCGAGTGTCCGCACGTGCCGTTACACCAGCATGTGTCCATACCCTCACCTATGCCCTAAACCTTTCCATTCCCTAACCCGAACCCTAGACCGGAATGGAAACCCACCGGCAGCCCTAAAGCTTAACCCCTGCCGTGCCCTAATCCTAATCTGTACGCCGACACTGACCCATGCGTCCGCAAGTGCCCTGACCCCAGCACGTATCCGTACCCTCACCTATGCCCTAAACCTTGCCGTTCCCTAACCCTAACCCTAGCCTGGAACCAAAAACCACCGGCAGCCCTACAATTTACCCTCTGCCGTGCCATAATCCTAATCCGTATGCCGACACTGACCAGTGCGTCCGCACGTGCCCTGAATCCAGCACGTGTCCGTACCCTCACCTCTGCCCTAAACCTTGCCGTTCCCTAACCCTAGCCCAGAACCGAAAACCATCGTCAGCCCTACACCTTACTCTTCGCCGTGCCCTAATCCTAATGCAAATTCCGACACTGACAGGTTCGTCCGCACGTGCCCTGACACCAGCACGTTTCCGTACCGTCACCTGTGCCCTAAACATTGCCGTACACTAACTCGAACCTTAGCCCAGAAAGGAATCCCACGGGCAGCCCTACACCTTAACCTCTGCCGTGCCCAAATCGTAATCCATATGCGGACACTGACCCATGCGCCTGCACGTGCCCTGACCCAAGCACATGTCCATACCCTCACCTGTGCCCTAATCCTTGCCGTTCCCTAACCCGAACCCTAGCCATGAACGGAAACCCACCAGCAGCCCTAAACCTTACCCTCCACTGTGCCCTAAACCTAATCCATACGCGAACACTGAGCCGTGCGTCCGCACGTACCCTGACCCCAGCACGTGTCCGTACACTCACCTGTGCCCTAAACTTTGCCGTTCCATAATCCGAACCCTACCCCGGAACGGAAAACCACCTGCAGCCTTAAACCTTACCCTACGCCGTGCCCTAATACTAATCCATACGCTGACACTGAACCGTGCATCCACACGTGCCCTGACGCCGGCACGTTTCCGAACCATCACTGGTGCCCTAAACCTTGTCGTTCCCTAACCCGAACCCTAGCCCGGAACGGAAACCCACCGGCAGCCCTACACCTTACGATCCGGCGTGCCCTAATCCTAATCCATACCCAGACACTGACACATGCGTCCGCACGTGCCCTGACCCCAGCACATATCCGTACCCTCACCTGTGCCATAAACCTTTCCATTCCCTAACACGAACCCTAGCCTGGAATGGAAACCCACCGGCAGCCCTACACCTGAACCTCCGCCGTGCCCTAATCCTAATCCGTACGCCGACACTGACCCGTGCGTCCGCACGTGCACGGACCCCAGCACGTATCCGTACCCTCACCTCTGCCCTAAACCTTGCCATTCCCTAACCCTAACCCTAGCCTGGAACCAAAAACCCACTGTAGACCTACACCTTACCCTCCACCTTGACCTAAACGTAATCCATACGCTGACACTTACCCATGCGTACGCACGTGCCTCGACACCAGCACATGTCCGTACCCTCACCTCTGCCCTAAACCTTTTCGTTCCCTAACCCAAACCCTAGCCCGGAACAGAAACCCACCGGCAGCCCTACAATTTACCCTCCGCCGTGCCCTAATCCTAATCCATACGCCCACACTGTCCCATGCGTCCGCAAGTGCCCTAACCCAAGCATGTGTCCATACCCTCACCTGTGACCTAAACCTTGCCATTCCGTAACCAGAACCCTAGCCTGGAACGGAAACCCACCGGCAGCCCTACACCTTACCCTCCGCTATGCCCTAATCCTAATCCATATGCCGACACTGACCCGTGCGTCCGCACGTGCCCGGACACCAGCACGTGTCCGTACTCTCACCTGTGCCCTAATCCTTGCCGTTCCCTAACCCGAACCCTAGCCCGGAACAGAAACTCACCGGCAGCCCTACAAGTTACCCTCCGCCGTGCCCTAATCCTAATCCGAACACTGACATTGAACCGTGCGTCCGCATGTGCCCTGACCCCTGCACGTGTCCGTACCCTCACCTGTGCCCTAAACCTTGCCGTTCCCTAACCCGAACCCTAGCCCGGAACGGAAACCCACGGGCAGCCCTACACCATACCCTCCGCCGTGCCCTAATCGTAATCCGTACTCTGACACTGATCCGTGCGTGCACACGTGTGCTGACGCCAGCACAGGTCCGAACCCTCACCTGTGCCCTAAACCTTGCCGTTCCCTAACCCGAACCCTAGGCCGGAATGGAAAGCCACTGGCAGCCCTACACCTTACCCTAAACCGTGCACTAATCCTAATC